>NC_041400.2:162193011-162435511 GCF_900747795.2 Erpetoichthys calabaricus
TTTCTGACCCACACTGGACATAATCTAAACAGATGCTTCCATAGCTCAAATGCATGTTTAACAGGCCCTTCATAGGTCAGGAGAAATTTACCACCTATTAGAGTATCTATCCATCTGTCACAATCACACAGCTAGGGCCACAAAATGGAGCAGTGCATCAGGAGAAATAAACAGAGAAGCTTCTATCTGTGGAACCTCCACATGATAACCACCTTTTCCACCCTCTCAAACTTATACAGTTTTTAATGTTTGGAAAATGTACGGGATCAAATCACTTAGAGATTTGTACATGGATAACGCCTTTGCAATGAACAATTACACTGCAAATTTAGCTTTCCATCAACACAATTTTTCCACTATTTCCAAATTAGAAACTTTATACTAAACTACACAACATTTGCACAATTTTCCTCACCTCCCACCTACTTCTATTCCGTAAGAAATATTGATCAGTCTTATGGACTCCAACAGCATTTCTATAATATACAAAAACAATTTAAAGACACTTCCTTTCAAAGATCCAAGAGTACAGTGGGAAAAGGATCTCTTACTCAACATTTCAGAAAAGGAGTGGAAAGCAGACAGGCACAAAATTCCCTCGAGCTCCATATGCGCAAACTTAAAATCTTTAATCAAGCACATCTGTCTTGTTTAAAATATTTTCAGGGCAAGATCCAGCCTACAAACGTTGCAATTGGTCTCCAGCCCCATTGACCCATATGTTTTGGGCGTGCTCCATATGTTTTAGGGTGTGCACCAAATTAACATCATTCTGAACCAAAATCTTTAAATGCCTTTCAGACAGCCTTGGTGTCACAATCTCTCCTAATCCACTAACAGCTGTGTTTGGTGGACTCCCAGATGGGCTTAAAGTGGAGAAGGACAAACAAACTGTAATTGCCTTTACTTCACTATTAGCACGTAAACTTATCTTGCTCAACTGGAAGAATCCTAGCCCACCTCTTTTAAGTCAGTAGGTAACTGATTTTATATACTATTTGAAATTGGAAAAAATCAAATTCTCAATTAGAGAATCTGTTCAAAACTTTTTTAAAAGCTGGCAGGATCTAATTAATGCCATTTTAAAATAAGCTTTTATATTGGGGAAAATGATTCTCTTTCTCTTTTCTACTCTTAAAAGTTTTACTCTGGCTGTTGGCCTTCCTCTCTTTCTCATGAGTTTTTTGAATGGAGTGTTACTTGCTTTTAATAAATTCAATAAAATATGAAAAAAGAAGAAATCCATCCATCCATCCATCCATTTTCCAACCCGCTGAATCCGAACACAGGGGCACGGGGGTCTGCTGGAGCCAATCCCAGCCAATACAGGGCACAAGGCAGGGAACCAATCCTGGGCAGGGTGCCAACCCACCGCAGGACACACACAAACACACCCACACACCAAGCACACACTAGGGCCAATTTAGAATCACCAATCCACCTAACCTGCATGTCTTTGGACTGTGGGAGGAAACCGGAGCGCATGGAGGAAACCCACGCAGACACGGGGAGAACATGCAAACTCCACGCAGGGAGGACCGGGGTCTCCTAACTGCGAGGCAGCAGTGCTACCACTGCGCCACCGTGCTGCCCTAAAAGAAGAAACAAATACCACAAATCTAACCAGAGCAGAAACTTTTGTTGGAGATATAAAATATTTTAATGTTTTAAGAATTAGCATGACATATTCAGGGATAGAAATGTAGCCATTTGTAACTATATAGGTGCCTGAATTAAAGAAGCTGGCATAGAAATACACGTCACGCATATAGGACATGTCATGTAACATGCACAGATTTTACATAATGCCATAAAAACAACAGTTGCCAGTTTTTCCCATAAGACAAGGAAACCTTTATTTTCAAAATGAGAGTGTGGATTAGGGAAAACAAAGTCATCAGATGACATCTGCCCATGTCAATTCAATGCCTGCCATCTGCCATAAGCAAAATGAAGATAACTGAGAGTACTGACAAGAATCTATTAGGCAAACTGCAGCATCACACTCAACAGGTTTATCTGTTTAAAATTGGTGGTGAGGGGTGATGGTGCAAACATTTGTAAAAAGCAAAACAATTCCACTAAAGATGTGCATTCAATTTATTAATAAGTTACAACTGAAGGATGGCCCTTGGGGCTACAGTAGTAAAATAGAAAGGCAAAAAGCTAAAAAGACTCAGAACAAAATTTACAGTTCTAAAAATAAAGAACGCAAAAATAAGAAAAAAGAGCTTGATACCACAGGATTAGTGGACATAAAGGATTCACTTTCAGAGAAAAAAAGAAGTGTACATCTTTAATATGATACAGATTTCTGTTTTTTGCTCACTTATCTGAAAATCAAGTATTTTTCTCTATTATAGAATCTTTCAGAGCCAAGTAACTTTTCATCGCTGAATGTAATGTGCCACTAGGAGAAAAGGCAAATTTTAAGCAGAAAGTAACCAGGCCCCTGAAGCTGTAAAGCAACAGCACTCACCACCATGTCACCATGCTGCCCCTTTACCAATATGCTATGTAAACCAATAAAAACCTGTTTTAGATTTTACAAGATGTTGATCAATACTCAACAACTGTCTTATATTGAAAAATGGATTATTTAAGATTATATAAGTTTTTCCCCTGTTCCCTATGAACTCCAATGTAAAGAGCCAGTGCGGGTAAGATAATTTTTTTAACTTTATACAAAGGGCTTTACTTTAGAACAAAATTTCATGTGGCAAATACATACATAGAATATTTGTTGAAAAATGCTAACCTTATCCTTTATTTAACAGTATTTTGTGTTTAGTTTAACTTTACTTTTAGTAAACATGCACAGTGCTCAGAAGTTGTCATCAGGAAAGGCACTATATTAATGAATATATTGCTTTTTAATGGCAGCTCAATGATACAGTGGCTAGTGCTATTGCCTCTGTATCTACACCTAATTGTTGTCCGCATGAACATTCTCATGCACATTCTGTTTGTGTTCAAAACATAATCCAATTTTCTTCCCACATCTCCAGTGATATGTAAGTTAACTGGTGATTGAAATTTGACTTTCATGTAGAGTGGATGTCTGTGAAAATGGGCCCAACAATGGAATGGGCGCTACAGGGCTGCTTCCTGTTGTCACACACATGCACATGGGAGGCAGCTAAAGGGCTCAAAGGATGGTAGTTCCATGCCAAACCAGGGGATGGCAGAGTGCACTAATCCTTTCTCTTTTGTCCCTGCAGACCAAACATGGGAAATCCCACCCGGGCTCGACTAAATAACTTCCGGTTTCAGGTCCAATGATGTCACTTACGGTTCTGGGCCGATGACACCACTTCTGATTCCTGTCCAAATGATGTAATTTCCCCTGCCTGACTTTAAAAACTGCCAATCAGTTCTGTTTTAGACTCAAATCTGTAAACAACCTCGCATTTATCTTTATTTGCCTATTTTGCAGCCATACTTCAAGTATACAGGAGGTTGCTCCAAAAATTTTTCTGTGTCAAGGCGTATTCTTTCCACATTGGCATAGTCAGCAGGATGAAGGACTCCTCAAGGAATGAGGAGACGGATCTGAGAGAAGCTTTGACACACAATACTGTCAAACTCCAACACTTATGGGACCAGGTGGGAGAGTACCATACCCGAGTGGCCGGGTCTGAAGCATCTGTTGTTGGTCAGGGAAACCTGGCGCGAGCTCTCATCCAGGGGTCAAAATCCACACCAGTCCACTGGGAGTGTGTGGGAAGGGCCAACAAAATAGGGCCAGACCAATCGGGTGAAATGCACGGGGTTAATTATGGTCTCCTGGGGAAAAAAACTGCTCGCCTAAACCCCACAAAGGCAGAGTCCTTTGCGAATGTTGGAGGAGCCCTGGGCCAAAAGGCGATGAGAATCTTTAATTGGGAGTTTGACCCGGAGTGACCAATCGCACCTTGGGCATTTTGTTTGTGGGGCAATGTCAGGTGCTGGCTAAGGCCAGACTTAAACAACACCCAGAAAATAGTGGAGCAGATTTCCTGTGCACTGTTTATAAACGCTCTACCCGATAATCCTGCCCAACCAGCCTGAGGACAACTTGAAAAAATTTGATCAACCTCATCAGGGTCATAGAAGGACTGCGAGCAGCCTCCTACTCTGGGGACACAGAACAGCCTCGGTATGAATCCCAAAGGGCATGCGTCTCTAACTCTAAGATCCAGAGTGAATGGCAAAAGCCCGTGGACTGCAACAGCAATTTTTTTCCCAGCAACAAGAGGGGTTGCAGATAGGATAGGAGTGGTAACAGTGAATGGACACAGAGTGCCAGCCCTTATGGATTGTGGAAGCAACATTTCCATTGTTGCTCGCCGCTTTGTGTTACTGTGACAGTGGCCTAAAAACAAGACCAGTCTGACCTGCGTACACAGAGATGTCCATCAGTACAGGTCCGCCTCCTGCTACATCGGTTACGAGGGGACTATGAAGAAGATGATGGTATTGGTCCTGAAAAACCCTTAGTTACCAGTGATACTGGGGCAAGATTGGTCTGATAGTAAAAGTGGTTTAACACTAACCACTCCTAACTGTAGTTTGGGCCTAGTTATGGACAGAAGTGGGTAGTAATGAGTTACATTTACTCCGTTACATTTACTTGAGTAACTAAGTAGTTTTACTGTACCATACTTTTTACTTTTACTTGAGTACATTTGTGAAGAGGAAATGCTACTCTTACTCCACTACATTAGGCAACACTCGAATCGTTACTTTTTTTCCATTACATACGCTATATGTTTGCCAGAGAGAAGCCGTAGCAACAATAATCACAAGACTCCATTTCACCAATCAGACGTAGCAACAATAATCACAAGACTCAATTTCACCAATCAGACGTAGCAACAATAATCACATGGCTCCGTTTCACAAATCAGACGTAGCCATGCAGTCACATGACCACACACAAACTGTGGCGGCATAGCGGCACAAACTCCTCACAGACAGTGGACAGGGAAAGATAGAATACATGAAAGATGAGAGCCAACTCCTGCTGAAGCTTAACCATCACTTCACTGAGTGAAGAACAAGTACACTTTAACCAAACATGCACAGACACAGACAGTCAAGGTAAAGTGAGACTTCTTGTACATGCACAAGCTGCCTTGTTCTAATGTTATTTTCTATCAGCTGTGCTATTTGGATGGCAAGTGAATATGCAGTATTATACTGTCAGTGTACAGTATATCTTGTCACTGTAAGTAGTTGGCACTGTTCAAACATACATGTTACCTACTGTAAGTATTGGCTTCAAAAGCTTTGTTGTGAAAAACTGAGATTTTGAACTTTGTGTTATTTGTGCATCTTCATTTTCCTTTCTGGATCCATTTCTGATCTTTTACTGTCTGCACCTATTCCATCAACACTAGATAGTTTTGTTCACCACTATAACACAGCCCTTCACTCAGCATTAGATAAAACAGCTCCTTTAAAACATAAGGAGGTTTCCTTTAAACGCTCAGCTCCTTGGTATAACTCAGAATTGCGATCTATGAAAGCAGCTGGCCAACGCCTTGAGAGAATGTCATGTAAGACTGGCCTCACCGTGCACATCCAGGCTTTCTCTGACCACCAAAGAGCTTACAGAGAAGCACTAACTTCTGCCAAGAACACCCATTATGGCAGAATAATAGAAAGTGGCCATGATAACCCAAGGGTTTTGTTCTCTGTAGTTAATAAACTACTCGAACCCGCATCCGGTCCAACTACCTCTTCTACTGAAGTCTGTGAGGAATTCCTCCACTTTTTCCGTAACAAAATTAAAGATCTAAATAATTCAACTAACATAAATACATCATCTGTTTATATCTCTCCCTGTTTTCCCACTACATCCAGCTCCTTCTCTAAGTTCTCACCAGTCACATCTGCATTTGTTAATAACCTGCTTTGTAAGATGAGGCCAACTACTTGTGTACTGGACCCCATCCCCACCACACTACTTAAATCCTGCCTTCATGCCATAATCCCGACTGTTACAACAATAATAAACTCATCCCTTGACACTGGCTCTGTGCCGCTCACTTTTAAAATTGCTTCTGTAACCCCAATGTTAAAAAAGTCTGGCTTTGATGCTGACAATCTTAACAATTTCCGGCCTATTTCCCACTTACCTTTCCTGTCAAAAGTTCTTGAGCGTGTTGTAGCTTCCCAACTCACCAATTACCTAACCTCTAATAATTTGATGGAACCCTTTCAGTCTGGTTTCAGGGCGCGGCACAGCTGTGAAACTGCTCTGCTACGGGTAACCAATGATTTGCTTATGGCAGCAGACTCTGGACAAACTAGCATATTAATTCTGTTAGACCTCAGTGCAGCATTTGACACTGTTAGACATGACATCCTACTGTCCAGAATGGAGAACATGCTGGGTATCTCTGGCACTGCCCTCCAGTGGTTCAAGTCCTATCTGACTGATAGGCAAGAGTTTGTTAGTCTTGGCAACAGCAGATCCAGCTCAGCGCCAGTCACACAAGGAGTCCCTCAGGGCTCTGTCCTCGGTCCTCTGCTTTTCTGTATTTATATGCTTCCCCTTGGCCATATTATCCGTAGTTATGGATTGGGTTATCATTTTTATGCAGATGATACTCAGCTCTACTTCAATGTTAAAAGTGGAACTTCATCAGAGCTTTCTCAGCTCACAACCTGCCTTAGTGAAATTAAAACCTGGATGGAGCAGAACTCTTTAAAATTAAATTACAATAAAACTGAACTCCTGCAAATTGGGACTAAAATGCAACTTAATAAAATGAGCTCCTTCCCAGTCCATCTTGGCAGTGATCTCATCAGACCTGCCTCTACTGTAAAAAATCTTGGTGTCATTTTTGATTCCTTCCTCACTTATTCCACCCACATAAATCACATTAAGAAACTTTCTTACTTTCACCTCCGTAACATATCCCGAGTTCGCTCCTTCCTCTCCTTCTCTAATGCTGAGAAACTTGTCCATGCTTTTATCACATCCCGCATCGATTATTGTAATTCCCTACTGGCAGGTGCCCCTTCTAATCTTACATCACAGCTCCAGCTTATTCAAAACTCAGCTGCAAGAGTCCTTACTCGAACCAGCAGCAGCGAGCACATCACACCCATCCTGCTCCATCTTCACTGGCTCCCTGTGTCCTACAGAATCGAATATAAAATCCTACTAATAACCTACAAAGCTTTAAATAACCTCGCACCAAACTACATCAGTGACCTTCTCCATCACTATGTGCCTGCCCGCCCACTAAGGTCCTCTGATTCCGGTAATCTTGTTGTGCCCCTCACTAATCTACACTCCATGGGTGACAGGGCCTTCAGCTGTATAGCACCCAGACTCTGGAATGACCTACCAAAATTAATCAGGTCAGCTGACTCCATGAATTCTTTTAAAAAACAACTCAAAACTCATCTGTTCAGGAAGGCTTTTAGCTCTACTTGACTTTATCACCTTTCTCTCAGTTTACTTCTCTGTCAAGATGCTAATGTAACCTGTATGTGTGTGCTAGACCATCAATTATGTTGTCTGTCTCTTTTTCAGAATTTACTGTCTTAATCTTCTTTATTTATTTATCTGGTTTGTACAATGCTATATACTGTATATTCTGCCGTTCTTTATTTATTCTGTAAGTGCCTTGAGCATGGGAAAGGCGCTATATAAATAAAATGTATTATTATTATTATTATTATTATTTTTACTCATTTTTTATTTTATTATTTGGAAATAGCAGAATTTGCACATTATTTTATATTTTCATCTGTCTTATTACAACATTTCTAAAAAGTGATGTGGCACTGTGATCGGGGGCTGAAACATCATCATCAGCCCTTTCTTTATAAGGAAGCAGACCACAAGGGGGAGGTAAGGTCATTGCTGTTAGTCCCATGGACTTACCGGCGGCAGGACTGTGAACTGGCACACACCCACCTCCTAGGAGCCCACCTGGTCACCGAAAAAACTCTTGAGCAGATTAAACTCAGTTTTTATTGTCCAGGAGTCAATGAGGAGGTTTGCCGTTTTTGCATGTCCTGCCCGGAATGTCAACTATGGCATATTCCTTTGAGGGACCATGCTCCTTTAGTTTCCATTCCTCTTATTGACATCCCCTTTGAACACATCAGGATCGGCTTAGTAAGACCACTGGAACCCTCAGCTAGAGGACACAAATATATATTAGACCCAGTTGATTACACTACCTGGTATCCCGAAGCTGTTCCATTGCGCTCAGTTATGTCCAAAGCCATTGCACAGGAATTGGTAGGGATCTTTGCGTTGGCATTCCTAAAGAAGTCCTGACGGACCAGGGGACGCCTTTTACTTCGGAGATGTTCAGGGAAACGGCCAAGTTACTTAGGATAAAGCATTTAAAGACCTCAGTGTATCATCCTCAAACCGATGATCTAGTAAAGTGGTTTAATCAGACCACAGAACTTGCTGAAACCGTGGAAAGATAGGGAACCAGACCCCTCCCCCATACAGCCCCATTCACTCTTTGCTCATAAAGTAGACCTTAACTTTGGCCCTAATTTAACCACCCAACAGCGACGGGAGCTGGAAGCAGTTACCCTGTCTGTCCCGGAAGTGGAGAACAAGAAACACTGATGGACCTCCCTGATGGCGGAAGACATCGTGACTGAGCCTGGGGTGATAGTTTGAGAATGCCCATATCGACTTCCTGAAGCAAAAAGAGTTGGAGAAGTGGAGTTGGTGGTCAAGCGTATGCTGGAATTAGGTGTGAGAGAGGAGAGTCATAGTCCCTGGTCCAGCCCTATTGTCTTGGTAGCAAAGCCTGATGGGAGTTGGAGGTTTTGCAATGACTTCTGGCGGGCTAACCAAGTCTCCCACCTATCCAATGCCACAAGTGGTCGACCTCCTTAGGCGGCTAGACAGGCTGAATTCTAGACCACTCTTGACATAATGAAGGGGTACTGGCAGGTTCCTTTAACGGCCTCCGCAAAGGTTAAGACTGCGTTTAGCACCCCTAGTGGTCACTGGCAGTATTGTGTTCTTCCATTTGGGTTACATGGGGCACCCGCAACCTTCTAGCGTCTGTGCTCCATCCTCATAACTCCTATAGTGCTGCTTATTTGTATGACATACCATGTTTCCCCGAAAATAAGCCCTACTCCAAAAATAAGCCCTAGCATGATTTACAGGCTGCTCTGTAATATAAGCCCTACCCCAAAAATAAGCCCTTGTCAAGATCGGCAGCTGAAAAGTAAGGTATCATGCGATGCGTGTGCCCGAAACATCCATTAAATTCCGAGGACATCTTGCCACAATATCTCTGAAAAGGATGTTTAATGATTGCATCCATCAGTTAGGGGATGCGCCCATTCCAGCAGCAGCAGCGCAAGACAGAAACAAAATTGCTGGACGGGGCATCAGATCATCACAAGGTGAACTCAAGCACACAAATACATTAATGTCATTGTAGCTTCACCAAATCCCCAAATCTTCATGTCTTTGGATGGAAAACTGAGCACACTGTGAAAACCCACCAGCAAAACAAGCAAACTCCAGGCAGGGATCACAAGGGACTGTATTGTATTAATAGTATTCTATGTATACTATAACAGTATTTGGGGAATATGCGACACTTGAATATAAAAGCACCACGACTGTATTTTTATGTCGGCATTTTGCTTCACCACATCAAACCATTCATCAAACATTGAAGCATGCACATCGATCCTGTAGGATCCTAAAAGTGGCTGGAGTAGCAAGAAATTCAGGCTGGAATTCAGTGTTTGAATGTGGAGAGTTATGACGATATTCCAGAATAATATTGTTGTACATGAATAAATATAAGACATCCCCTGAAAATAAGCCCTAGTGCATCTTTTGGAGCAAAAATTATTATAATATCCAGTGTTATTTTCAGGGAAACACAATAGTAATCGATTCCAGCACATGGAAAAAACACCTACAGCAGGTCCCAGCTCTATTATGGGCTGTGAACGCTTGGGTCACAAAGTTGCACAGGAGCACTCAGGGTTTTCCAAGAGACAGAAACTTTATTCCAGTACAGGCGGAAGAAGTCTTTTTCAGGATCGATCCGGCCGCACAAGGGACAACTGTCGAACCGGCTGCCTTGGCTCCACCTCCTGGTCAAAAGAAGTACAAAATCATCTTCTTCAAAGAGAAACACATAAATTCACAGTGAAATCTTGAAAGTGGGCACACAGTTTCTACTCTTACCATGCATACCATATTTATTAATAAACAATGGCTACAAATATTACTCTTTTCCGTCAGCCTTAGAGTTGGAAAAGTAGTTTCCATGTGGCCATCAATATAATATTTCTCTTCTGATATATTTTTGTGTGTGAGAAAGGAAACTCCACCAAAAGCCAAGATGAACAACTGAGTGAGCAAGAGGGCATGGATTAAAGTGTCAAGCCACTCTTAGACCCATTGTTCCGGAGGGGGAATACACACTGCAGTCCTAGTAAGTAGAAATAGCACACAGTGTTTTGAATGACCTCTTGTATGATTTATTGCTTTTTGTTCTGGAATAGTGTCATCTTTCAATTGTAGCATTATTAACCTATTAGCAATAAAAATGGGTATTCCAATTATAACTTTAATTGTGTACTGTATGTGTATGTGTACAGTACTGCATGGTAGTTGCCCCCAATTTGCCTTTTCAAATTCATGTTTTGCATAAAATTTTTAATTTTAGATTTTCCCAGTAAGAACTTTGTTTATTGGCCTCTGGTAGTGTGTTTTTCTACCTTTTGCTGATGGAGGCTGCTCTGGACTTTCTAGTTTGCATGGTATTTTACTGTATACCCTGCTAATAGATCATTTCATCCTGCATTTTTTTTTTGTTTACAAAAAAAAATACTTTTTGTAACTACATTGAGTTATAAGTTTGACTTCAGTGAACTTCTTTCACTGGTCTGAGAGCATTTAAATCCATTTTTATGCTGGTACTCTAACTTAGACTTAAGTTGAATCACATTGCAATACGTCCTAGCTCAGGTACAGTACCAAGAAGACTGGCATGGGTTCAATGGCACATCACAAAAATGAAAATATCTTTGTAACTTCCGAATACAACCTTTTGTTTACATTTTTTGTGAGACTGTTTCATGTAGAACACAAAGATACCCATCAGTGAGTATTCATGTTAAAAATCAG
This sequence comes from Erpetoichthys calabaricus, assembly GCF_900747795.2. Taxonomy (NCBI): domain Eukaryota; kingdom Metazoa; phylum Chordata; class Cladistia; order Polypteriformes; family Polypteridae; genus Erpetoichthys; species Erpetoichthys calabaricus. Next base: position 162,204,149 of record NC_041400.2, read on the forward strand.
ATAAATTCTTATCAAGTTGGTCTGATATGTTTATATTTCTGCTCACATTTTCTTAGAATCTGTGAAATGTGCCTCAAATAACTTGACTCATTTACATGTTTCACTTTTGATCTAAATTGTCATTGTTTGCCTTCAGATTAACTAAAGTTAGAATGCAGCTGACCTAGGACATAGGCAGACACTCTGTATATAGTCATTGTCTAATGTCTGTCTGTTTATTTTAACACTGTGTTAATACTGCATATTGGTCATGGTACATTGTAATTATGGATGGCATGGTGGAGCAGTGGTTAGCATCATCCTTTGGCTGAATCTCATGAGCAACCTTTACAATAAAGGGCCATTCAGTTCAACAAAGACTAAACTAAAATGGTGTATCTCCTTCACTCTATTCTCTCTGCTCATACTTCACTATCCCAGAAGCAGCCTAGGTACGTTTGTCTGGGCTTTCTCTAGAGCAACTACAGTATGTCTGTATACTGTATTTTGTAATATGGAGACCAAATGCAATACACCAGATGGATCTTACTAATGCATTATATACCTTAAGCGATTGACACCCATTTCCACCAAGTGTGCTTGTTAGGTTAAATAGCAATTCCAACACTGTTGTTGTGTGTGTGTGATTATGGGTTTTATGCCAAAGTGGATACTGTGATAGAGTGGCATTCTGGCCAGGGTTGATTTCTGTCTTGTGCCTAATGATGCCAAGATACACTCAGAAACCCACAACAATGAATTAAATTTAAGTAATTTTGAGTATGTTATTTGTAACAACTGCAAAGGCTAAAAAAGGCTAAAAAAAACCCTGAAAGTTCATGGTTTTTACTCACTAGGCCATTCTGGCCCCATCTTCTATTTCTTCAGGATACCTGAAGCACTGAGACAGCTTAGCTATTAGCTAAACAAACGGGCTTGATGGACTGAATGGTCTCCTCTCGTTTGTCAGATTTCATGTGTTTCTTATTTGTCTTATATCTTAAAAAAACCTGTCTATTTTCAGATTAGGCTTAACACAGCTCAGTGCTCTGGGGTTTAAAGCCTATGCAAGAAACATCAGGTGCAAGGCAGGAGTTAGTCCATCTTAGTGAACACGCAGGTACACATTCACATTCACACATATGGGAAAAAATTATCAGTCAATCTTAATACTTTAGAATATGTAAGGAAAATGCAATAACTACAGAAAAAAACACAGACACCTAGTGAGAAAGTATAAAGCTTCCCTGAGCAGTGTGCCAGCTGTGTCGAGAAACCAGCAATCTAAAGCACTGATAGACAGCACTATCCACTGTAACTGCTCAAAAACAAACAAAAAAATCCTTTATTTTACATAGTACCATTTTAGAGTGAAAAATCAGAGAATAAGCTGGTTACTGATTTGTTCAGGGTCACACCTTGCATTAGAGGAGGAAAATGAACTACTAGTAATGTGGAATGAGGTCCCACAATGCCTTCCCAGTTCAAATTATTAGCTTCTTTTTATTACCTTAACTAACTGTAGTATCAAAATGTTTTTTGTGATAACACATTAATATTGTCTCCTAACAATAAATTGTCAACACTGAGGTGAACAAAAATAAATGTAAACCCTTAAATAAAATATGGTGTAACTTTCCAAGATTCCAAAGAGAAACCAGCTAAAAACAGCAAGGACGCAATATTGTATCACTGCAGCATCAGACGATTTGTGTGCCCGTCAGTGCTGACATGCCTTCAGTCCAAATAGCTAACCTCAAAACGTCATAACTATAGATGTCAATGTCGACAGAGGCCAGTAGTCCACCTCAGAGACAGGGAAGCTCTAGCATGTCAGGGACAATTTAAGTTAGCACTTCTTGTCTATTTTTACCCAGGATCATCCTTACACTCCCTGGATAGTGCCAATCAGCATAATATATATATTGTGGTCTTCAATAATGTTGTTCAATGTAGTTCTTTACATCCTTTTCAAGATCTAAATTATCAAAAATCATGAATCGTACATTACAGTTTAAAGTTGTATCAGAGTGTTGTGGTGTGTAATTTTGCATATAAGTTGATAAATATTTTTTATGTCTTTATTTGTAACTTAGACAGAGCAATGTAATATTAGTGTTATATTATTGATACGAACAGCAATAGTTTGATGTTTAAGAACCTATCCCCCCAGTCTTTAGGACTGAGCGAGACATTTTATGACAAGGTCAGGAGAAGTGCCTACAACCAGTTTGACAAGTGATTCTTCGCAGGACCCTCTCAATCAACTCCCACAGGAAAGCCAAATTACCTAGCTGGCAAGCACCAGGTATGTACAAATGATTCTGGGGGCAGGTATGAAAGGTATTGTGGGCCCTCATTGGTCTGAAGTATGGCTGTTTGGGATTGGTTTGAATCAGAGGCCATTCTGTACCATAAAGCCCTGTTGGTGTAAGAATTTAGACAAAGAATATATAAAATTGGTTGTTGTACCCCTTCCCCCCAACCCCCCATCTTGATGAGGAAGCATCTCACATACCATTCACTGAAAAGAACACCATACACTGAGAAGCACAACTCGGCAGCCATATTGAGACAGGCATGCAGCCTGTCCTGAAGAAAGCCATAAAATGATGACTTAACTAGAGACATTTAAAGTAGCTGCAAGCCAGTGTGCCACCTGAAACTACATGTCAGCATTTATCAGGTTGTATGCTTGCAAATATACAGATTTACTTTGTTTATTGTTATTATTTTATGAAAATTATCAATAATACATTATTTAAGTTGTAACTTAACTCCTCTTTGTCATTTTACTCTTTGTAATGAGGTTATAGATATAGAAAGGAAGGTGGTAAGTCTATGGGATATGAGGCAGTCTGGCAAAGGCTACACATTAAATAATACAAAAGGTGAACCATGACAAAGCACAGAGTATGTCTAGAAAATTTATATCAATGAAATAATATACTTCAGTACACTGTCCAGTGTCTGACAAGCCACAACCATATTTAACTGTAATCTGAAGTGATTACGTGTTTATTCAGTTTTCAACAGGTTTACTTTTAACAGTGGACTCTTTAAATGAATCATGTTCTATTTTTCTCTGTCTATTTAAGCAGTGAACTTTTATTAAGGGATTTTCTAATTTTACTTCACACAATTAATGTAATGAAGAATACGACAATGCTAAGAAGCCTACATAATATCAACTCTATAATGGTCCTGTACCAATGTCTGTGGGTCTGTATGTGTGTGTGTATTTTATGGTGGACTGGGACTTTATTCAGGGTTGGCTCTTGATTGAATTTTCTGTCCCAGTGATGCAGAACTGAATTGAACAGGTTCAGAAAGAGATGGACGAATGCGTGAAATTGCATAAAATGAAACAGCAAATATAGTAAAACAAATTTATATAAATAAAATTTTTTAAATCAACATTCATCCATACTTCAAGCCTATCCTTCCTTGAGTGGCAGGACTAGGGTGTCTTAGATTCAAGTCAGAGGCTCCCTTTTGGTAGTTTCTAACTTAGACGTGTGTGTATATTTTCTTCATTGCAATGCAAGATGATTGGTATCAGCAGAGAATAAATGAACACAGGTGGGAAACAGAGACATCTTTTCGTATGATTATAATCATGTCAGCAAGACATTTTAATTCAAAGAACCAATAATACAATTTATTGTTTGAAAACAATGTTACAAAATTAAAAGAGATTTTAACTGCAGCTGAAAGATACTTTAAAGCAAGCATTCCATCGGTTTTCAAAATACTTACCACCACTCCCTTGCCCCCATGTTTTTTAAGGTATTGTCTTTTTTGTTTATATTATTATTATATTAAATATTTGACAGACACCCATAATCAAGGGGCGGCATGGTGGCGCAGTGGTAGCACTGCTGCCTCGCAGTAAGGTTCGCTTCCCGGGTCCTCCCTGCGTGGAGTTTGCATGTTCTCCCCGTGTCTGTGTGAGTTTCCTCCGTGTGCTCCAGTTTCCTCCCACTGTCCAAGGACATGCAGGTTAGGTGCATTGGCGATCCTAAAATTGTCCATAGTGTGTACTTGGTGTGTGTGTTTGTGTGTGCCCCACGGTGGGCTGGCACTGTGCCCGGGGATTGTTCCTGCCTTGCACCCTGTGCTGGCTGGGATTGGCTCCAGCAGACCCCTGTGACCCTGTGTTAAGATATAGCAGGTGGGACGATGACTGACTGACCCATACTCAAAGTAACTTGTAAATTCAATTACAGTACACCCCAAATTCGCAGGGGTTACATTCCTAGAGCACCCGCAAATTGCGAAAAACCGCAAATTTTGGATGTGGTTAAAAAAATGCCTATTTTTATAGTTTAAACCCTAAATATGCCCCCAAAACACTTTAATTTAATTTCAAACTCGGCTTAATACATTACATAAAAAAAAGAATGTAAAGGTAAACCTGTATACTGTACTGCTATGTCTCCCGCAGTACTAGAATGTAAAATACAGATGTTACCGCTATATGTACTGTAATTCATGCAAGCGTGTTTTCATTGCCAAAAGCCTTAGAAGGTGCAGGGTGTTTTGGTGGCATCTTGGGGCTTTAACCCTTAAACTGCCACATACTTGGGGGTTAATGCATCCCTGGACACCAAATACGTTTTTGCTGCATTTTAAGTAAACGTCACAATTCACAAAGAAAAAGTGAAATTTTAATAGAACACATTTTTTTTCATGCAAAGAGCACCACAATTACTGCAACATGTTACACACTGCTAATGAACTGTAAAACTATTTTAAAAAACTACTGGAACAATATGTACAAGGTACAACTGACGCCATGGATGAAATTGAGTAAATCACCGAGCCAACTGTGTTTGAACTGGCTGCACTCAAGCACACACAGAGGTAAGCGCTGATGCTTGTAGGCTAGTCTAGTGCAGCGGCTCAATCCCAGGGACAGTGAGGCTGCAGTGCTGCAGGGTGTCATGTTTGGGTCACAGAATTGCACAGAAACACAGGACATTGTAGAGACAGGAACTTTATTCAAACACTTCAGACAAACATGTCTATTTCAGAAGTAAAACGAGCTCAGTATGCAGTTAGCTCTCGATTAAAGAATAGACAAACATCATAGGGGAGCACAACGGGAGCAGGACCCCCAACAGAAGCTGAGGAGAGAGAAACAAAGCAATCAGCCAAAAAGGGCAGGTGCTGTTCAGGCTTTTAAGTAAGCGTAGCGTCGCGCGAGAAGCATATCACGTGACAGTGCAGCCGCAAGTAAGCCCAGCAAGTAAGGGAGCAATTTGAAAGTAGTCTGTCAGCATTTTTTAAGAGGGGTTTTTTGAGGAGCATCCGTGTCTTCAAGGGGTGCGTTCAGCCCCCCTGCTCACAAGGGGCTGGCAGTGGTCATGAACTGGCTGCTCAATGAATGTACGGCACTGACTGATCAGTTCCTGCGTGCTCGCAAATAATAATAATAATAATAATTCTTTGCATTTATATACAGCTTTTCTCACTACTCAAAGTGCTCAGCAATTGCAGGCTAAGGGCCTTGCTCAAGGGCCCAACAGAGCAGAGTCCCTATTGGCATTTACGGGATTCGAACTGACAACCTTCCGATTGCCAGTGCAGAGCCCTAGCCTCAGAGCCACTACTCCACCTTGGCAAATGGCATTGGGAAACAACTATAGCCGGTTGTGGCGGTTTAAGGGGTAAGAGGAACAAAACGGAAAACACAAGGACACTAAGCTGGAGATGCATCACAGTCAATCAGCAGCAAGGAGAAAAGAATAACGTCGAGAAGACGGTGATTTATTTATTTTTATGGTGGAGATTCCAGGGATGCACCCAGCCTTGGCCCAATCCGCACGCACTCACAGAGACAAAAACAAAGCAAACCGGCAATCAAACAGAAAATAAAGAATGTAATGAAAACAAATGAAATAAATGAAAACAATGATACCACCCCTGTTCCCCTTATGGCGATTACACATTAAATACAACAAAGCACAAACAAAACACACACAGTAAAGTTCATGAAAAACAGCAACGGATGAAATGTAATGATGAAAATAGATAGTCCAGAGATTTGAACATTGAATGGGAATGTAAAGATAGTCCTACCGCTAGTTTCTGAAATGGTGAAGATGGGTGGACGGGTTCAGGAGTGTTCCTTTCTTTGCAGGATGGCCATGAATCCACTTACAGTCCTCATGTACACAGGCAGACGGCAGACAATCCAGACGCCAACCACGAAACGATCCAGGACAAAACGAATAAGTACAGGTAACCCAACAGAAGGCAGACAGACAGGAATTTGAAACACAAATTACAAAAACTTCTTTTTTTGCTTTTGGTCACCAGCCCCCTTTTTAAAAGCCGCGCTGACATCCTTTGACCCCAACAGCCCCAGCACCCTTAGCAGAAGACCAATCAGAGCCACTGAAGGGACTGCTGGGAGTTGCAGTTTCAAATTCTATTGGCTACTTTCACCATCCAAAGCCGCATTTTCCTCTACAGTTGCTTCCTGTTCTCTCTAAAGTACAGTATTGCCACGAAAAAAGCCATAAAAATTATGGAGGATATTTGCAGTTTCCGCTAACAATTATTAGATAGGTTCTAAGGAAAAATCCACAAATGACTGAGGCCGTGAACTCTGAACCGTGACTTCGCAGGGGTCTACTGTATTGTTAATATGTATATTTTTTGCACAACTGAAGCAAAGGCAAGTTAAGTGACTTGAGTAAGGCCACACAGTGTGTGAAAGATGGGAAGTGGAGCAGCAACCTAACTGCTTAAAGCCTATTGCCTGTCTAGTATGGCACACCACCTTCACCTATTAGAAGATACTACGTAAATAACATACTGTGATGGTCAAGGAGCCATTAAGAGAAAAATCAAAAACAACATTAATTGAAGTAACAAATAGGATAAAAAGCAAACCAAGCAATTACTGGAAGCAACATCTTTACAAAGTAATAATAATAATAATAGTTAAAACCTGTAGATAATGCTAAACTGCCCAGCACAATGAAAAGCTTTTTTTCCTAAATTAGACTACACACAACTCCCTCTTAACATCAATCACTGACGTATTTCAATCAAAAAGGATACCAGGACCATTAAAAGATTAAAGAACAGGAAACTAGCAGGCATTGATGGCATAATAACCAAATAACTAAAAACACAGATTTATTGTAGCCATCCAGCTGACCCATTTTGCAGCATGGTATATATTATGACAGATTAGCATTATACCAGATGACTGTAAAATGGTGTCATTATTAGTCTATCTAGCCAGTCTTATAGATTGTAACAGCTGGAGAGGTATCACTTCCCAGCAAAGACAGAACTTCACATACTATACAAAAAATAACTGATATACTGTAAACTTACTGATCTACAAGGGACACCCTAATAGATAGAGAAGGATGGTCTATTATAGTGAAAGTATAGTAAAAGCACAAATGGAGGTACCATTCAAAGAAGCAACAATACAATAATATTAAATTACTAAACCTTTGCCTTTCTAGACATATAGTACCTAAACAATTTTGCTCTCCATGGGGTGGCTGGTCCACTTTTCCACTCACTAAGCACTCACAGACACTCCTTTTTACCTTTCTCTATCCAAAATTACACTGGTCAGTCTTTCTCTCACCAGTAAACCCTTGCCTGCTACTTGTCTCCAGAGTCCAAGCTCAACTCTGTACTCGCCGATTATGGTGTCAGAGAGTGGTGACATATTGTATGTTGATTAACATGTGCAAGTAATAACTTCAGCATACTCTGTACATATGACAATAAAAAACCTTATTAACCTAAACTACCTTCAGCTATGTCTGGAAAATTACTTACAGGTTCCTGAGCATTGTGTGTAAGGTCTGCGCACGTACTCTTTCTGGCAGCCCTGGAAGCTCCAACACTTTTATATACAGAACCAGGGTGAACCCAGATGTGTTGACCTTCCCAGTGACTCAAGGGAGTCCAGAAATATTGGAGTGGCACTCCACTCTGCCTCCTAGTGTCTTGGGGAGCTCTTAAACTGACCAGTGGTTCTTAGTGCCACTGCTTACTCAAATTTAGGGCTTGTGTGCCCCTAGATCAGTCTTTTAGCATACCATGTTGGTGAAAATTAGGCTCACATTTTATTAGCTAGATTAAGAAGGTTTGGGAATGTTTATTAGGAATCCGTTAAGATCATGTTTGATTCATGCAGAATACTTTTTATGAAAAATTAATTATTTTAACATTATTGTGGTGATGTCATTGCATCACCATTTTGTGTATTTGGTTTTCAATAACACCATCATTATGTGTGTTTCTAGTTTTTATGATGCTATGTGGTTGCTTGGTATGTGATACACATGTTGTGATATCATGGTAACCAAATGTTCACTTTAAACAGCCATTCAAATTTTAAAATAGCAAGTTCATAGGTTCCATGTATTGTTTACATTACAAAATACCTTTGCCTAATAGTGAAACCATATTAGTAGTACTGTCTGCAGTTCAACACAGCAAGAATTCTTTAAGTTAAGTAGTGAATAAGGAAACTAGAAGTTACCAGGCAAGGCAAAGTAAAGACTTCTAATAAAAAAAGCAACTATTAGGTAAAGACTTTGCAGGAATTTCAAACTTGGCTTACGTCTGTCCTTTGGCTTCTAGTTTTTGGTTTGGTTTTAGTGTATCAATCACATACGCAAATCAAATCCCTAGCAACACACAGCATTACAGCAAAAATATGGAGGAAAACATGAAAAATGTGGAACACATTAATGATCAAAATAGCACATTTCTTACACCTTGAAAGACTAGCCACCTACATAAAATGTAGACTGATAGTTATGTTTCTGATGTACCCAAATAATCTTCCTGAACAACCATGCGTGAGGGGCAAACAAGGCAACAATCATGGCAGGTCAGGGTGACCTTGTATAAGGCAAGAATCTGGTTTTATGGCTAAAGGATAAGAAAGGCAAACTGCAGAAGATATACTTTATAGCTGGATCTAGTGATACAGCAAGTACATATTAGGAACCATTACTACTGAAGTAGTAATAAGAACAATTTGCTGTGTTTTACAAATACTGCTACTGCTGGGGTGTCATGGCTTATAAAAATACAGCCACATAAACAGAAGGAGACAGAGATATAGAGACTCCTCTCGGCGTTATCCCTGTGTCAGGGTAAAGTAGTGAACTCAACTCTAAATGCTATGAATAAAATAAAGGATACACTAAAACACAAACAAATCGGTTATTACTGATATGTAGCATGCATTTGAACAAAAGGAGCCACTTGCCCTAATGGACAGATCAAAATGGCTTTCAGAAATATTTAACAAAATATTTAATCCCTTTAAAAGATTAATTTTGTGGCTGCAAGAGATCAACATGCATAATCCTAGTAAGCTGATTATAGTAGTTGTCCAGCTTTCTTTAATCTGCATCGGTTTCATCATTAAGAGATTTCCATAAATTGTCATGTTTAATACTAAAACCAAGGCTTAAAATATATGTCAAGTAAACACAGGACTGTGACCTTGTTTTTACACATGGTGCACTGTAGAACTGAGCATGGCCATGACTAGACAGACCTCAGATAAAGTATACAGTATTTTAAATCGGCTTATGTTCTTTTCTGGTTTAGTGGTTACCCCTACAAGAAAGAAAATGAGTCAACTCTACCATATCATAGTTATTTTCCTCCTCAGAATCTCCTCAAAGTCTACCCAGTAAAGGTGATTACTTTATCACTTGCTCTTTTTTGCCAGTAGCCTTTTCAGTCTGATTAAAACAGCACACCTATAATGCAGTGGTTAAAAAAATCCATCCATATTTGTTATTACACCTGCTTAATACTGTTCAGAGATGAAGAGCCAGAAACTACCCTGCCCAACTCTAGATAGGATATCTGTCGTGTATACACCCACATTCACTTATACAGGACCAATTTAGTCTCTAATTAACATCACTTGCATGTCTTTGCTATGTGGGTGAAATACTGGGGTACTCAGAAAAAAAAGACTGGCACAGGTATTGTAGGAACAAACTGAACACAAACAGAGATTCAAGACCAGGACTTTAGAGTTGAGAAAGAGCAGAATTATCTCTGCACCACAGCAGTTAAAAAAGTTACAAAATGTATGCATGGTGTAACATTCAGGTGTTTTCAGGGCTGTGCATTCACTGTAGCCCTCAAAAGGACTGAGCTCAGGATTGGGCCAAAGGCTGAAAATACAGGGACCACTCTCACTCACACATGCACATAAACACACAAACACACTTATTCACACATAGTGACAGTTTGCAATTGTCAATTAACATAACACTTCAAGTTCAAGTATATATGGTGGCTACCCCAAAAATATTATCTATAAAACTGCTTATATATCCCTCCATTTAATTAACCCACTTACAAATGGCAGGGTTAGGGAAAAGCTGGAGCACATCCGTATTGGGCACAGGGCAAGAACAATCCCTGAACAGTGTGTCAGTCTGTTGCAGGGTAATCACACACAGGCACGCATGCAAACACTAGGGCCAGTTTAACAACACTAATTTACTTAACCTGCATGTCTTCCACTGAGTTAATATTTAGCAAAGATAATTTAGGACATTACTATTTTATTACATTTCTGGAGGACACAGACATTTGGACACTTTAAAAATAACTAACCACTCATTTGTAGTTTTGCCTACCTGGTTTTTGTGTAGTGATAAGTCAAATATTGTCCTACATCTCATAAAATAGAAGGTTTTACTCAATCATTTTTCTACACCATAGCAGAAAAATTATTCAAAGTCATCATGACAAATGGTAGCATTATGCTATGAAGTTGCTTCTATCATCAAGCAATGAAGTAGGAGCAGTTATACAGAGATGAAGCAAAGCATTTGACTTGGACAGTTCAATTTAGGCCTCATCAGACCACCGAGTCCTTTTCTCCCAATCTCCATGTCTCTTACATACTTTCTCACAAGCTGTAGCCCAAATGTTATCTGAAAATTTAACATCAACCATTCACACTTTGCCACTCAACCCTGAAATTGAAATTTATTAAGCAGCAAAATGATGGTAATTTTGTCCACAGTTTCTTCAATTATAGCCAAGACAGCTGAATAGCCTCCTGATGTTTACTCTTCTCCTTTACATTCTGTCATACATGTGCACCTTGGGAACAGCTTAAAGGCTCTTGTGGTGGTAATTCAACACTGATCCACATGGTGGTGGTGTCTACTAATGCCTCTTCCCTTCCGTCCTCTACAGACCATGTAATTGACAGCCGATCCACCAATGACATCACTTTCGGTGTCCGTCCCCCCCTTGACCTGCCTCTTCCTGCCTGGCCCGTACTTAACAGGAAGTGTTGTGATCTTTGCCAATCTAGTCTAAGACTCATGTCCTGAGGGATTCTTTTTGCTGAAAAGCCTTTATTTTTTTATAATACACTGGGTCATGGTGTTGCCCCAACTCATTTTCAATTGTTTTGTTATTTTTTTACAATACTCAGGTTAGAAGGATTTCCTCTTCTTAGAGATTCACACTTTTTCATATTACTTGCATACCTTTTATTGTAACATTTACTGAGGTTTAGTGGATTTTCAGAACCTTGTAAATGTTTTTGTATCCTTCCTTTGATTGTCATTTTCAATACCTTTACTTTGGATTTACACTTGAATTCCCTTTGATTTTCTTTTACAAAGAACTGTAGTGAGGTCTCATCCGCTATGGAAGATGGACGTCCGTTAGCAGCTGTGTTATTTTTTCAATTTTCTTTTTATAATTCCAAGGTATCTTGTATTTACTCAATCCGGGGAGTTCAATTACAGTATATACAAACATATAAGCATGAGTGGCAGAAAAAAAGACTCTGAAAGAGCTTCATCCAAATCTAAACAGACATCAAGTTCAAGCTCAAGGTATGGCCTGTCAGAGACTGACCTGGAACAGATAGGCAAAAGCACTGATTTAACCGGGACTTGTTGATTCTGCTGCATCATTCCCAGCTGAAAGCGAAAGTGCAATGCGAGTCAGGCTGGGATAATTCGCAGATTCCAGAAGGCTCAGTGAAACTGAAAATGGCCTTACCTTCCGCATTGTCATCTACCCCTCGCGAGCCAATAACATTGGTTGCAACTGGGCATTCTACTTCTACCGCAGAGTTCGGGAAAGACCGAAATGATCTGTCCGAGCTGAAGGGAATGATCATCGCAATGGCCACCGCTCAAGACTTAAAGAAGCTCAAGGATAATATAAATGATATAAGGAAATAAATAAAGGACATACACAAGACAAACAAGAAGTTGTTTCAGGATATTAAAGACCAGGAACCCCATTTAAATAATCGCTTTGAGGCAGCCTTTAAAGGTATGCTAGAAAAAATTGAGGAAAAAATACAGGAAAATGTGTCTAAATTTGAACAAATAATCTTAGAGCACTTGGTGCTCAGTTTGAAGATGTTAAGCAAATGCTCACAACTCGTATTGAAATAGCATAACAACTGGTATTTACCACTGACGAAAAAGCAATGGCTGCAAATTCCAAATGCAAAGTGCTTGAAGACTAGCTGCACTGGAAGATGGATGCAGAAGGAATAATATAAGAATTGAAGGTCTCCCTGAAAATCGTGAAAGTCCAAACCCAGTGAAATTCGTAACTGAACTATTCTCTAAAATAATTGGAAAGGATTTCAAATCAAACACCGAGGTAGCAGCAGTGTACCGCATACGTGGATCAAATACCTTAAAGCCTAGGACATTTATCATGCTCTTTGAAAAATTACAGTTTAAACTACATACAATGTTACTTCTAAGACAGAAACAAGAGATTTGAAAATAACCACATTCATATTTTCCCTGATTTCTCATCCTCAATAGCTGCTAAACGTGCCACATTTCACAGCATTAAACAGTGCTTACGGAAAGCCGAGATCAGATTCAGTTTGGCAGGATACAAGGGGCTGTAAGTGATATTCAAGGCAACTTCTACATTTTTACCTCAATGGAAGAAACAGAAAAAGAGCTAAGAAAACTGATCCAGACACTTTTTGAAAGACGATCGTGAGTTGCATCGTGTCCTGGCAAGGCAAAGAAGATGCTACCTGCTGTAGGACCCATTTGCAATGAAACTCATTTCGTAATTATACATTCTATTTCCTTATCTGCCATTTTTATGTTTTAATTACAATTATATGAGTGTATGCATTTATGTGGATTTTTTTTCTTCATAGTGGACTGTTTAACATCATACCCTTGGTTCATTGTATTTAGTGCTTACTATCAAACCTTATCTGCTTATCCAGGTCTACTGTGTAACATCATTCCCTGGGATTACTTTCTCAAACTGTTTAAGATTACATTTTATGTTTATAGTATTTGAACTGTACTGTCAATAGATATCTTTAATTTAATCCTCATGCGCCGCTGCTGGGGAGCTTGTTTTGTTTTGGACATACTTTGTCTCTAGGTATGTCAGAGGACTGGGACTTTGTAAAGTGTGGTTTAGCCTCATTTGGGGTGGCAAAATGGGGGGGACTAGGGTGGGAAAGAAAGAGAGCAAGCTATTTCTTATCTATCCTATTAATCCTTATAATTGTTAAGAGCCAACATAACAATAGGCTTCATGGCAATAACTCCTGGAAGAATTGGAGGTCAAAGCTGTCTTATATAATAATGTACTATCTTAAATCAAGACTACAGAATGTCAACCAAACAGTTAACTTTGTGAGCTGGAATGTCAAAGGTCTCAATCATGAATTAAAGAGGAAAAGTATTCTCCCACCTAATAGGTCTAAACACTAAAGTAGTATTTCTACAGGAGACCCACTTAGTAAAGCAAGGATCAGTTCTGGCTGCACAGAGACTGGACTGGCCAAATATTCCATTCCAGCTTTACAAAGAAAACTAGAGGTATGGGAATTCTTATACATAGAACAATATCATTTGTAGTATCGGATATAGTATCTGATCCTGAAGGGCGATATGTGATCATCATCTGTAATTTATTTAACTGTAAAGTAATTTTGATAAATATCTACACACCAAATGTAGATGATAGGGACTTCATCCAAAACATATTTGCATCCATTCCCAATGTGAAAACTAATAAAATTATAATGGCTGGTGACTATAATTGTGTTTTAAATCCAGACCTAGATAGGTCTCCTGTCACAGGGGTGACTAATCAGACCCCTGGAGATTCCTAAACCCAAACTCAAGAGCATATTTTTTCAATTCACCTGTGCATCACTGTTACTCAAGAATCAATTATTTCTTCATAGATAATTTCTTATCCACAATTAAATCTTGTAAGTATGACCGCTATTGTTATCTCCAACCACAGATGGCACCTTAACCCACTGTTATTAGCAGATGAGAACTGTATGAAGTTTATATCAAAGCAAATTGATTTTTTATAGACAAATATATCCTCAGAGATCTCTGCAGGAATCCTTTGGGGAAACTCTGAAGGCTATCTTAAGAAGACAGAATATTTCATATCTGTCCCACAAAAATAAACCAGAAACCAAGAAGGTATCAGAGCTAATCAGTGAAATTACCAGAATAGATTAAGAACATGCCAGTTGTCCAAATGACGCACTTCATAAGAAAAGAAAGGCTTTGCATTCAGAACTCAACCTCTTGACAACAAAAGAAACAGAACAACTCATTTTTAAATCACAACATCATTACTATGAACACGGAGGGAAAGCTAACAAGATCTTAGCTCAACAAATCCACAAGCAGGAAGTTTGCAATGCAGTTCCAGCAAAAAAAGAATTGTAGTTAGAGCACAATACACAGAGACTTCCCCCATAAAAGGTAAAATCAGCAAACAATTAGGGTTAGGGGTAGGATTGCACAAGCAGCAAGAAGACTGCTATCCCATCCCTCCACCTCTGCAGCTCAACTCAGGGAAAAAAGTTCTCCCAGCTCAAGTCTGTTTATCTGGCTGTGAGGTGCCTGATCGACATATCTGCAAAACAAAAGACGCTAATGAAGAGGTGTGAAGGAATTTAAGGTGGCTCGGGATTATGAGTTTTTTCGTAGGCTTCAGGGATTCTAGAGTTAAGAATATGGAGTACACAGAAATAAAGCCATGCCTACTTTTCAGTCTATAAACATCATTGGCCACATTCACATTTTGTCCTTAAAAGTTATCATATCAGGCAGATGAGTTTCCACAAAACTACATATGGGAAAAAAGGTGGAGCAGTTGAATAGATTAAGAGGCACACTGTCTCAAGTCGGCTAACTAAACAGTATGCTGATGATGTCTCTGCTAAGGAATTTGCTCAGGGCAACACCCCCCTCAACTGGTCATCGTCCCTGAGACAGCAGTAGCAGGACTCAGTTTTAGAGCCTTGGAATTACAGAGCAGTTTCTCTGCCAATTTCCCAAAGGAGAAAATTCACAACTGGATAAGCTACTTCTTCCTGACTCAGAGGCTCCAGGCTCACAGCCAGCTTCATAAGGAAGTGAAATGGATAGTGGTGGGGCCCTTGACAATTTATCATCAATGACATTTGAGGGTTTCTCTGGGAACACTTAGGGGAACGGCAAAAAAAGGCATAGAAAGACCAGTGCTTAATATGGTACTCTGAGATGGGGTGCTAGGTGTTAGGTCTCTGTAACTGAACAGAGTAAGCTGATACTATCTGATTTAGGGGTGCTGGGTTTGCAGCCTGCCTCTCCATGTGAGGGAGGTCCTAAGTGATTTATTGCCAGTGACAATGGCCTTTTCAAAACACTGGTGAAAAGTAAGGGTTGTCTATTGATTTCTCCAAAAATATACTGCTGAATTGCAGGAAAGTGTAACGTCAAAACTTTAAGTTAATTCTGCACTGAATATGGCATGCGAAAAAGCTTGAACATTCTGCTCTGGCTTTTCCACCTTCTATGTGTAGTCAGTTGTGGCTCCTAGCATTCCTGCTCACACTTCTACTGGAGAGCTTTCTTTTGAAAATTGTGACCTGCCTGTAGTCAGAGACCAACAGACATCACTACAAGAAATTTAGAAAGACCCTCAAAAACATTACACAATATATTATTGTATTACACGATTAAACTTTAATAAAAAAGAAAAACTCAATACAAAATATTTGTGAACATTTCAACATAAAAAGTCCACATAGACTTTCAGACTAGTTTTAGTAGCAGAGAATAGCAAGGGTCAAAGCATGTAAGTCAAGAATACCTTTTACAAAAAGCAAAACTTTATCTAAAAATATCTGTCAAAAGTCAAAATAATTGATTTTTTTTTTTACTTTTCATGAAATGTTTTGGGAGGCGGCACGGTGGCGCAGTGGTAGCGCTGCTGCCTCGCAGTTAGGAGACCCGGGTTCGCTTCCCGGGTCCTCCCTGCGTGGAGTTTGCATGTTCTCCCCGTGTCTGCGTGGGTTTCCTCCGGGCGCTCCGGTTTCCTCCCACAGTCCAAAGACATGCAGGTTAGGTGGATTGGTGATTCTAAATTGGCCCTAGTGTGTGCTTGGTGTGTGGGTGTGTTTGTGTGTGTCCTGCGGTGGGTTGGCACCCTGCCCGGGATTGCTTCCTGCCTTGTGCCCTGTGCTGGCTGGGATTGGCTCCAGCAGACCCCCGTGACCCTGCGTTCGGATTCAGCGGGTTGGAAAATGGATGGATGGATGGATGAAATGTTTTGGCATTAATCCATCACTTTGCTTCATTTCAAAGTTCATAGGCAGTTTTGTGCATGCCGATGATAACATCAAACAATACATTCCCTCTGTCAACAATATGGTGGTGCCCATGCAAACAAAACACAGAAAGAGGGCACCCATTGGGAAAACAGTAATCGAAATGTTGGTGTGATGATGTATTGAAAATAGGACAAAAAAATAATTAACAACTAAAATGACAAGAGAAACAACAACTCCAAATATTAAGTAAGAAAGTAAAGGCAAAAAGATAAAACGTACATATAAAAGGTTAATCATAACAAAAGCATACCAATATAAAGCTACAAGAGAACTGCCATATAGCCAGCTGACAATGAAAGATAGAAAAACCTGAACTCCAGCAGGCACATTCCTAAAACAATAAATAAATAAACCTTGCTTGGCTCCAGTTTCAACTATAACATGTGAAATAATAGTTTTCATTACTTAGTACAAATGAACAAATGACCATCCTCCCATAATTATCAGACATTGTACATTTTCTTAAATAGGAGATAAGGTGTTCTTTTGTGCAGGAATGAAACAGCACAAACTGAGAGTCCATTTTATTTGACTTGAACTTATGAACAGTATTCATCAAGTTAAAGGACTTCAAAGGGCCACTTGACCGATTCTCAAAATAATTTATAAGGAAATATAAAAAACATTTTTTACTTTAAGTTTTTTTTCTGATCTATGGCAAAAAAAAATTAACTGCACTAATATTCCATAGTGAAGTATGTATGCTCTTATGGTGACTTGTCTGCTCTACATGTTCCAGTCGGAATCCTTTATTGTTGTGGTGCCACTGTATAACCACTGAACTTCTGAGCACCACACAATTGTGCCATAATGGCTACTCCTCACCACATCAGTTCTAGATAATTTCATTACCAAGATATTCATTCTTCATGTGCACCTCATGAATCAGTCCAATGTTGAGTGCCTTATTAATCTATTTCACAAAAGTGAATAAAGAGTACATTATGTTTCCTCTACTAGACAACTGTGTTACTGTATATTCTTGTATGTCTGATGTGGTTAAACAAGTCAATGTTACGACTGACAAAAAAATGAAAACAGAAAAGAAAACACACACCTCAAATTTCTTCAAAAACACAGGAAACCAACCTGGAAAATATATTGTATATTTCTCCATTTTAATAGACTTCTCTGGATCAGATCCTGTACAGTTGCCTTATTAGACTTGCTTCAGAACATGGTGCTTTTGTTATCTTTTCTATCCAAATGGACACTTCAGAACGTGATCTTGAAGGCAGCAAGTGCAAGGAGAGTTTAATTTTCAGTGCTCAACAATGCCAACTGAACTCAAGGAGGCATTTTGACACAATCGGTTCTATAACTGTATTAATCTGTATGGACAGTATTTGTACCAGGCCCATTACTTATCTTGAGATTTATGTACTATTCTGCTTTGAGCTTCCTGGGTCAAAATCTCCTTTATTTCATATTGAGTGTCACAAAAGAAAACAGTCAAATCATAACAAGACTTTACTAAGTAAACACAATTCAAAGTAACACAACATATCAAGACAGACTGGGTATAATGTAATTTAAGATTAAAAGCAAGTAAATAATAAACTCTGTACAATAATTGAAAATTTCTCATCACCATTATTTTTAAAGCAATGAACTACACATGTTAGCATTTATTTCTGAGAGGCAGATTTATAAATAAGTTGAAATGGTAGGTCTAGTTAAATTGCTGAAAAATATTAAACCTGAAACCAAAGGAACAGTGCAAAGAAGAACAAAGCTCAAAGATCCTAAAGTAATTTTACTACAAAATTTTCCTTGGATTAAATTTGAGTCTGTCCTTTAATAGATAAGTTCAACTGGCTGCGATCTTCTGAAGAGGCAACATGACATCACACTCAAAAAGACACTGGCACCACATGGCTGGCAACAAACGCCATTGCTACTGGCAATATATTGCCATCCATGACAAATAATGCAACAATTCTATGATGACACCAATAATAAATGAAAATAAATTACAAATAAAAATGCAGTATAAAATGTTCTTTTAAATCAAGAATTACCCTAATCAATTTGTAACTGTATCCAGACAGCAGCAGTGGGTGCCAGTTTTTGTTCTAACACAATTTCTTAATTAGTAGCCATTCCTTACTAAAAACAGAACTTAGTTAGATTCATGACTAGATAGTGAATTAATTCTGACTTGTCAGGTAATTCTTCTGCTATGCATTTCTCCTTTCTGAGATAATTATCCAAATGA
The DNA here is from genome assembly GCF_900747795.2 of Erpetoichthys calabaricus. Lineage (NCBI taxonomy): Eukaryota > Metazoa > Chordata > Cladistia > Polypteriformes > Polypteridae > Erpetoichthys > Erpetoichthys calabaricus. Next base: position 162,223,027 of record NC_041400.2, read on the forward strand.
TTTGCAGACCAGATCTGGTTAGTTAGGCTTTCAATTTTTTCTCTTTCCATTCCTTTTCAGGTATTTTATTAAAACAGACACATCATGGTGAACACATACAGTTGTAAAAGGGACAAAGTTATATGGTAAGCTTCTGGTTTCTTTGTTTTTTAATCTCATTGTTAACTGGCAGCTTGTTAAGAAAACAAGTAACATAAAAAAAGCAGGTTAAAGGCAGCAGGTTAAGACTAAAAGATGTAATGAGGGTCTGGAATCTTAACAAGCCAGTTTGCTAAATCAAAGAATTAAAATATTACTTGAGGGATTGTTTCAGAAGCAACAACTGATTTCTAAGCAAGAAACTGGGCTGGTGCAAAAACTGCTACTGCAGACCAAATCAGAGAATCCTACCATACATTAAAGTTGTCCAAACAAATAAATGTCTCGTGTTATTGTATCACTTAGGGTAATGCAGTGGCACAATGGTTTGCAATGCTGCCTTATAGCTGCAGAAAACAAGGTTTAAGCCCATGCATATCTGGTGAAGACTTTGAATGCTCTCCCTGTGTCAGGGATGGATTTGTTTCCAAATAGTCTGGTTTTCCTACCACTTTTTCAATACTTGGTTGACTCAGAATTGACCAGTTTTAAGTGACTATGGGTGTGCACATGATTGTTCACTCCCAAAGTTTACTTCTTCAGCCATCCCACAATGCTGTTGAGATAAACTCCAGTTCCCTTCATACCTGAACTAGACTGGCCAGGTTTGAAGAAGGATGGACGAACAAATTAAATAGCAACTTTCCCAAATTTGCCAACCTGTCTTTATAATCTTCTCTTAATAATGAAAGAACAGTCCAAAAGTAGAATAAAAACCTTTTGATTTTTTTATTTCACATTTTCAAGTGTCAGCTACCCAGATGTATTTTAAATAACAGTTGATGCCATGTGTGCAAAAATGAATAAAACCCTGCTTTGAACAGTAAGACTGCAATGAAATTCCCAATAAAAATTTCTGAAATAGATTCTTAGCACATTTCCCAAATGGGAAGCAATTATAATTTTGTTACCAGACTGTATTTTTACTTCAAAATACACCTTCAGTCAAAAACCAGTAAAAACAGGATGTGCAGCAGATTTCCTGAGGTAATGTGTATAAATATGATTTAAGCAATACACAAGAACAGCAGCTGCATTGTTATCCAAGCAGTGTGAATAAAAATGTTAGTGGTGTTTCTGCTAGGAAAACTACCATCAGTTAGAATGCTAACATTGTATTTGTCCTTCATAATTCTGTGCTAAATATTTGTATTAATATAAATTTGGCTGATGTTTTTATCCAGGGTGCATTACACTTTCAAGATGAGTCACAACTGTTTACTTTTTTTAACAACTGTAAGTCCATGCAGGTTAAAATAGTGAATCACAGGCATGAACTAAAATGGTAACATTCAAATTTAAGGGTGTCTGTGTGGGTTTCCTCTGGGTGATCCAGAGTGCTGTTCAAGGACATGCTGGTTAGGTGAATTGGTGATGCTAAGGCAATTGTGATTTATAAAGGGTAGATTTCGTAGAAATGTGCATATTCCAGGTTTGATAAATCTACATTTTTTTATGATTTTCTAGTTTGTGTATATTTTCATGCTCGAAACCAATTACATCTTGCTTGAAGAAGGGGCCTAAGCTGCATCGAAATCTTGCATATTGTAATCTTTTTAGTTAGCCAATAAAAGGTGTCATTTTGCTTGACATCTAACTATACTCGAAACCACACAAAGTTTTATTATTGAGGCACAAGTACTTTAATCACTACAGTACATTTCCTGCCACATGTTGCCTTCTATCTATTTTCAAACTTGCCTACACTAATTGAGGGCTATAGCAAGATGGAGCTAGGAACTATCCCAGCAGCAATGAGTGAAGAAACCAGTCCATCACAAGACAGTGCTATTTAAAAGTTAACTTAGAATGCATGCTGTAGATGCAGTCGTAACCCAGCTATTTCTTAAGCCTGATACTCCATTTCTACCACTATCTTAATGGCAGCAGTCTAGCTTGCTTAGCTAGGGAATTTTTTGTTTTGGTTGGAGAGAAATCATTGCTGCCTTTTACGATTCAGTTTACTCTATCACTGTCACTATCTCTGTTATTCTTATGAGTGAAAGCTATGAACCACCTCAGAGTATGGACGTGACTAAGTTTATGGTTTACATTAATTAAATAGTAATGAAAAAAAGATAAATTTCCACAGTCTTAGTTTTCAATATAGGCAGGCAGTTTCAACACTAGTTAAGCATTGGGCTTACTACTTTAAGGATTCCTCAGTTTACAAATTCACTTAAAATTTTCCATTTGCATGTTGCTTCAGCCTACCTCAGAATGTATCGAATGATTCACTGTCAACACTGTTACCTCAGGGGATGGAGATGAAGTTCGTCTGAAAGAAGTCTGAAGAGCTTAGCTTTTGTGGGTTTAACTTTGGCACACCCAGCAATGAAAGTTGCACTGCCTGAAGTGTGTACCAGTTTATTTCTTTTGATCAGGCTCACTTTAGAAAAGACATGATGAAAACAGAAACATACTTGCACGAAATATAACAGAACTGAAATAAGATGTGACTTTTTCTATGTAAATTAAACCTCACATAGACATTTACATCAAGAATGTATGACACTTTCCTGCTTGTACTTCTGCTGCAGTATGATATAAACAGTTTATTTTTGTAAAAGGCTTTTCGATCAACCAATCAAGTTTTGTTTTATATAGCACAGACACCAGCACAACAAAAGGTGCCTTACAGACTCACAAACACAACAAAGCATCATCAAACTGACAAACATGTGAGTTAATATATACAGCTTTGACAGAGACTAGGAAGTGCAGACAGCAATACCATCAACAATGTATTGAGAAAATAAAGAAGTTGGCTGAAATGGGAAGGTGTGGAGCATTAATAGTTCATTTCAAAGAGTTAACACTGTAAAAGAGACCTGAACGGCAACACTATAGAAATACACCTTCATTACTGATTTAAATGTTACAACTGATGGAATCTCTGAATGAGTCCTAGGTTGGACTTTTCAGAAAAGAAGTAGCAACAAAGTTGGAAGAATGTATTTGTTTAGCTATACAAACTGGCACTCCCAAGTGCAGATAGTAATAAAAGTTAAATAAAAAGCTGATTCTCAATCAGACAGGAAGCCAGTGTATTCAAGCAGGTTGAGGGCTCTTGGCTCCTGCAGCTGTATTTGTTGCAGTCTGCGGAGACTTGGTAAAGGAATAAACTACAAATTTGATCTGTGGTTTCTAACATTTTACTTAACACAGTCACAGTAATGCTTTAGATTTGAAATACATTAATTAAGTTCTATTAATTTCAGTAGAACCTACTAAAGAAAAAGTTTGAATGCATATTAAATTAAATAATGGTAGATATAATCTGCTACCCTCAGACATGATTCTAGTTACAACAGATCAAATGCCATGCTCACTTAATTTCTATGGCACGTTTTCATTCAAGACATGCATCTCAAAGTGCTTTACAAGATGTTAAAGAACAAAAGAAAAACAACAAACTAGAAATAAACAATACCTCCATCTATTTTCCACTGCTTATTCAAAGCCAGGTCATGGGGGCAGTAGTCTTAGCAGTGAAGCCTTTTCCCCAACCACAATTGCCAACTCATACTACGGTATCCCAGGCCATCAATCCTCCCAGCAAGCCCTGGGTCTTCCTGGGATCTCCTCCCAGCTGGTTGTACCTGTAAAACCTCCACAGTTAGGTGTCTAGGAGGCATCCGTATTAGATACCCGAACCACCTTAATTGGCTCCTCACAATGTTGAGAGTCAGTGAATCTACTCTGACCCTCTTACGGATGTCTGCACTTCTCACCCTACCTCTAGAGATAGAGATAGTGATATAAATAAATAAAAATATGAATAAATAAATAACAAAAAGAGTAAATAAGAATAAATCAATAAGAGTTAAATAATAGATATACATGTAATGGATCTTTAATTATGGAATCATTTTTTAATCTCTCATGATAATCTCTCAAGTGCAATCTTATGGTTGTATTGCCAGGGTGTGACAAAAAAAACAAAAAAAGAAAAAAAAACCTCCAGCTGGAAATTTGTTGGAGGAAAAAAAATCTTCAAGGGTTCCAAGGCCAAAAGACCACCCAGCCCCCACTGGGTATTATACCTAACTTAAACGTGCTTAAGTAGTTCCTTAACTCAGTTTGTATGTTTTATTAGAATGATACAGTAGGGAATGATTAGTAAGTTGGCTTTGGCAGGGAGTAAACATGCTTTATTTATACATTAGTGAAAGTTTCTTGAAATATTTTTCTTTTGATACAGCTTCATTTTCTCTGCTTTACTGCCACTACACATTTGACATGAACTGGCATGTACATTTCTAAATTTCTACTATTTCACTTTCCATAGAAATTGATAGTTCCTTTTGGTTGTAATAATGTGAAAAGTAACATAACATTTTCAAACTTACTTAAAACAGTTGTGGATTTGTGGGGAACAGACTGGGGGGAAAAAAAGCACAAAACAGATCCTACTCACATGCACACCTACATTTTCCACTCACAGAGTTTGAATCAGCAATTAACTTAACACGCCTCTTTGGGGATGCCTGAAAGGAACCAAAATGTCCAGTGTTATGCATGAGCTTAAAGGTATGTGTATTTTGTGTTTTATTGCTGTTTTTGTTAATTTTGAGTTATTATTTTTGTGTTCATGTTATTTTTGTTGGTTTCATTAGTGATTTTCCAGTAGTGCACTGTCACTTTAAATTATTTTCCTTGTTCTACGTGGTTGGAGTCCCAGAAGGTGGGGCCATTGCATATTTCACCACTCCTAAACGCTTGGTGATTTTGCAATAATGTGCTGTCACTTTAAATTAAATTATTTTCCTTGTTCTATGTGGTTGGAGCAACAAAAGGCGGGGTCATTAGTTCACCACTTTTACGCCTTCCATCAGGCTATTCATATTGGCTTAGAAGATTCAAGTGTTGGGAATCATTCATTTGCTGGTGTCTTCAATGAGTACCACTATTTATTGTTGGATTTTTTGTTTTTTTGTGACTTCTTACATCTGTTTTTAAGGATTCGGATTTCATAACTTTGAATTTGGACTTTTTTATTGCGTTTTAGGCAACTCCTTTGTGCCTCTTCTTGCACTTTTAAGACTTTCCTAGTGTTTTCAAGTTTTGTTTTGGTTAATAAACAATTTTCTCTTAAAAATTCTGCATTTCTCCATTTAATACAAGCCATGGGTTTACTGTCACCCCTCCTCTTGTGGGGCTTTTGCTATATTTTTTTTATATTTATGGTTGTTTTCAACAGCTCCCTATTTTGGGTCTGCTCCAGCTGAATCCAGCAGGTAGTACTGCAGCCTACCTGGGTTAAGGTGAAACTCTTGTAGACAACCAGTGAAGAATCTAGCTTGTTTGAGTAGCAGCTTTAGTGGCCTCATACCTATTTTGACTTGGAGGAAGCTTCACATCATGACAGCCAAGAGAAAAATTCACATAAATATAATTTCACTGTTCTTTGTAAACAAGACAATAAACCTATAAATATGGTAACCCCACATTAGCACAATATTCAACCATGGGATGCTGGATTTGTGTAGCAGCGGCTCTAACCACTGCACAACCATCCCATAATAAAGTTAAAGCATAGATTTGAATGTCATAGCATAGCTATGCTCAAGACAGGGAAAGTAGAGAAATGGAATGTGTTGGTAAATGTCAGTTGGGTAAACTTAGACTTCTGATAGTTAAACCTGTTCTTGGTGGTAACATAATGCCCTTGGAACAGAGATTTAAATCTCACTGAGAGAACATAAATATTTATTACGTACTATATTTACTATCTACTGTTACATTTAAAGAGTGACATATCTTTAAAATTAAGTGGTTGTAAATGATGTAAGGTCAGAATCCAATACAATAACTCTAATGCAACAAAGGGACATGAAAAGTCAATTTAGTCCTATAATTTACCTATTATTCTATGACTTTGTCTATAAAGTGCCACTGAATGATAAAGGCCTCTGACATTTTGTGACAACATTTGCATTTTAGTTGTTACTAAGAACATAATCCTGACTAAACCTATTTAGAAAAGCGACATACATACATGAAACTCTTTTTTGAGATGACAAGGGTGACAATTTATCTTACAAACCACATTTAAAGTGTAAACTCATACCTTGGTTATAACATCACTAACACTTAAGCCAACTCATAATTATGACATTGTAAACTAAAGTCCATTTCCATTTTGGGCTCCTTTCTCTTAGGCTACTCCAGTTTCCACCCACTTGCCTTAGACATGTCTCTCTATTAAAAAAAATCTAATCAATAATTCTTAGAATAAGCTCTTAATGCACTGAGGAAGGAATTATCTCCACATTTCTTTTTCTTCTCCATTTATCTCTATTGCCCTATTAAACTCATCAATTTAGGTATGTCTACAAGCCTTAAGTTTTACTCTGTTGGCCATGATCTCTCTCTAAGGGGTGGGGGGGTGACTTGTTTTCAATCCTATCTTTTGTAAAAATTGATCTATTTGTATGGAATGATTACAATAAAATTAATAAAATTAAAAAAAAAAAATCTTGAAGAGGGAGACAAGGAGACGAGGCATGATCTTCTCGTAAGACAATTTTAAGTCCCGCGAGAGACACTTTAACTTGCTCCCCTTAGCGTGTGTTCAGCCCCCACCCCCCATTTACAACGCGAGCGGCAGAGACACGAAGTGAAAAAAAGGACAGCGGCTCTACAGGCTTTAAAATGATCAAAAAGCAGAACAGGCAGCTCGCCAGCAGCAGAAAAACAGCAGATGATCCAACGGCATCTCTTTAGCATGCGTTCTGCTGCCCCCCCTTCACAACGCGAGCAGCATTATATGTCATGTGAGAAAGAGATTTAACCACGCCCGGGGCTGGAAATAAATAACAAGGCAGTGAGACATCATTTAAAACAAGTCCATGGACATCTAACCTAGCAGTTGTTGGATTGCTTTTGGCAGACACACTTCATGTGCTCCCAGCTCTTAAAACAACAAGCGACAAATAAAACATGCAGCTCGCCAGCAGCAGAAAGCCAGCAGATGATCCGACCGCTTCTCCTTAGCGTGTGTTCAGCCAACCTAACCCCAACCCCCTTCACAATGCGAGCGGCAGAAACACAAAGTGGCAAAAGGACAGATGCTGTACAGGCTTTGAAATGATCAGGCAGCAAGACAAGTAGAACAGGCAGCTCGCCAGCAGCAGAAAGACAGCAGATGATCTCCTTAGCGTGCGTTCAGCCGCAACCCCTTCACAATGCAACCAGCGTTATACGTCCTGAGAGAAACAGATGTAACCACACCCGGGGCCAGAAATAAAGGACAAGTATTGTTTTTACAAAAGTTTTAAAGTAAAAGTGAAAATAATGCATATGTAACAATTCCCATGAAAATAATCTCTTTAAACTGTATACCCGAAAAACCAAACCTGGGGTGGGCAAGCGAAGCGAGCAGGGGGCGGAGCCCCCTAGTAGTTTAAAATAAATGGGGACACTCAGGTCAGCTCTGTATAAATGAGATGAGGTGCTCCATCTCGGGTTGGTTCCATAAACTCTGAATTATAATAATTACTGAAACGTTATAGAATAGTTCAGGTACCTTGGTTCCTGAGGCGCAAAACCTACTGATGCTCACGTCTGAATTTTTTATCTCCATTCTGTTTGAAAACATGAGATTAAAAATTTTTCCTGGTCATCACTATAAACCACACAGGGTAACACGTTTTATACAAAAATTATTTTTGGCACAGTACAATAGAACCCCTGTATTCTGTTTCCACGGTTTCTGCTATATGTGGTTTACCATGACCCGAAAATATTAAATGGAAAATTGCAGAAATGAACAATAACTGCTTTCTGTGCACAGAGCATGGTAAAAACCCAGCATACGACAGCAGCACGCAGGGAGCATTTTTGCTATGCAGATGCATCAGGTAAAGTACAAACCAGTCTTTAGCCTCTAGCATTGTCACTGTCTGTATTCATTACCGTTTTATCACAGTGTTATTCTGTGATTAAACTGTGTGCGTGTACATTATACTTTTCATTGCTTCATTGTCCTTTAAGTGTTAAGCTAAAATATCAGAATCCTGAGAGAGAAAAATATTGTTTTGAATTTCTGATTTTTGTTGCCCAGTTTGCATTTTGGTTTACATGAAGGATTATGTGGAGTTCACAATTTAACAAACCCTAACTTGTTTAAGGACCATTCCTTTATAAGGGTGATTGCCTGGGTATGATGTTAAACTGCCCGGCCCTGCAAGTGGTCCTACTGTACAACTTGCCGGAAAATCATGGGGGTTGGTGGCAGGATTGGCACTCCAGCTACCGTAAAAAAACTTCACACAGTTCCGAGATAACAGAAAGGACCCCTTTTTGCTTTCTGCGGGAGTAGCTCTGCTGCAGCCGCCCATAGGAAGGCTGCTCACATCATGAAGTGGATGGGGGAAAGCCCTCGGAAGCCCCATCCCCAGAAGAGTCGAAACCATTGGAGAGCCAGTGGGGTCAGGTCTGTTGAGGATCGGAACTGGTGTGGTTTGGTTGCAGATTTGGGTGCAACTGCCAAGAGACTGAGCGAGGCTGTGAATGCTCCCAAACTTGACTTGACTTGCTAGTATACTATATACTAAAAATAAATTATTCTCTAGACTAGACAACTCTGTCCATCTGGTTCAAACTCGACAAACAAAAGCTGATTTACAGCAGTATCTGCCATTAATTTCACCATTGCTCTTATGTTAGTAAGTGCAGTATATTTCTAACAGAAACAGAAGCAGTGCGTTGAAGCCCTGGAGGTTTTTTTTCCCCGCATAGTTTTGGTTTGCATGTGGAGTGGCGTTTGGGATACTGCTTATAAAACTTGGATAAATGGCCTAAATATCTCAATTTTTAAAATATATTGTTATTATATTGTCATAAGAATTATTTTTTATGCCATTAAAAACTTAATCCTAAAACACTTTAGGATAGGGTAAGAGAACAGTTGCAGTTTATAAGATATATTAATCATTAGCTTCTTGTGTTTTGTTTTACTAAGCAATAAGCTGTAGCTTAATATCTCTCAGATCCAAGTGATTCTTGAATTAAAGGCAGCAGAAGTAGACAGTCACAGCAGAACCAACGTTGAAAGTGCACAGCATTTGGTGAAATTGAACAAGGGTGCTGCTTGGAGAAAAAATAGGGATACAGCTTCTGAGCCTCCTAAAAGGAGAACTTTAAAAAAAAAAAAGATACCAACCTATAAACTACAAAAAGACTAAAGAATTAAACAAAAGCAATTCTATGACCACAAACTAGCCCAATCTCTTTAAAAATACACCAATTAAAAAGAGAGCACTGACATTATTTTTTTTTATACTTCATAGAGGTGTCATTTTTGAGGAAACGTAACTGAAAGCTATAGATTAAATACAGTGTGTTGACAGCTCCTCCCAAACACTGACATGATAATTATACATTTTTCCTTTTCTTCAGGCAGACAAAACCCACTCTAGAAGCTCTTCCCAACCCAAAAAGAGATGACTACAAAGATCGATTTTGCATGCAGACAAGTAAACCCCACTTTCTAAACTCCAGCCTTTATGCTTGCCCATTCTCCCTTTCATTTTTCTGGTGCCAGAGCTAACAGAGATAAAACAGTACATTTGGAAGCATATCATCTTGGCTACTCTCTCACTAGCCTCAACACCCAGAACACAGAATATTTTCTGGATTTTTTTTTCTTACTTTGTTGTGTGATTAGATCCAAATTGTTTAAAAAAGTTCTAAAGTAGTGCTTAGTATTAAAAGTATTACACTATTTAAAGAGGTCCAGGCTAACAGCAATGATTTTTCATAGACTGTAAAATATGACTTAATGGGTAACATCTGATGTACTAAAAAATTTGAGCAACTCAGTAAGCCTGTCTGATTTCCCTCTGTGGGCATACATTTTTTTCTCTCCTTAGATTATATCATATATTATAAAAAATACCTTATATATGTGAGATGACTATAAAGCAACTGATTACATTTCAATAAAAACTGTAAAAAAGAAAAGTGAGTGTTCTAAAACTTTTGACCTGTAGTGTATAATACACTTGACTTAGAAGAGTGCAATAAGCCTTCAATATTTTGAAAGCTAATAAAATCTCCATACCTAATCAGATTTCACCAAATTATTAAAAGAAATTAAATGAGTCATCTATAAACGCTTATTAAGCGCATTTGAGCAGTTACATGTGAAAGAAGACCTGAGAACTGGAAAGTTGCAAATGTCACTCCAATATTCAAAAAGGAAGACAAAATGGACCTCATAATTACAGACCAATACATCTTACTTCTGTACCATGCAAAATTATGAAAACTATATTCTACTATATAATAAAACACAAAAGTATGTGTGACCAGTCCCTCTGTGCAATCTAATTGGTCAGTTCAGCTTTGGTGTGATTGGTCAGTTTGGCTTTGGTGAGAAAAAGAGAAAGTGCGAGTGTGAGACACACAAGGAGGAAAAACGGCACGACAGGCATGCGGAGACTCAACTTTAAAGACGGCAAGCAGAAAAGTGGACACGATGCAAGAAAGTTGCCTCAAAAATAATTACAGAGTCTGAGAAACAGGCTTTACAGGAATACACTTTCAAGAGGGAGTGCTGATAAGGAAATGTTCACACACGTGTGAACACCGAGGAAAGTAGCTAAACGTGCAAGTAAGAGAAGCGATAGCAAATATTTTTAAACTATTCTTTGACTGGTAGTGCAGCTTGTAAGAATCAAATTAGAAAAGCAAATATATTAAATAATATTCTAAATAACAGTTATTTAAATGAGTTTATGAAAGGAAAGTCTTACCAAACTAATCTTTCAGACTTTTTTTTTTACCAAGCGACTGCTATAGTTGACAAAAGCAAAACATACTACATAATTTGCTTAGACTTTCAAAAACCCTTTGATTCAGTCCCACACAGAAGATTAATTCTGAAACTAGAAGCTTTAGGCATCAGAGGCAACCTGAAAAACTGGACCTCAAGGTGGTAAATCAGCAAGAGGCAAAGAGTACAGATAAGTGGAGACTGCTCCATGTGGAGAGAGGTCATCAGTGGGTCTATCCTGGAACTGTTACTTTTTCTGATTTTTATTAATGACATAGAGTTCAGTATGGTTACAAACATGTGAAGTTGGCTTGTGATACTAAAACTGTAGAAAGAGCAGACACTGTGGGGGAAGCAAAATATATTCAAGAAGACCTGGATAAACACTTATAAAATGTAATTTAATGTAGAAAAGTGAAAAGTATTACACATGGGCAAAAGGAACGTCAATTATAAAGATAAGATGGGAGACACTGTCCTAAAGGAAGCAACCTCTGAAATGATTTGGTGGTTTATGTTGACGCAACATTTTCATCATCTAAGCAATGTGCCAAAGGTGTTCAAAAGGCAAATGAAATGTTAGGTTGCTGCATATCGTAAAAACTGTTGAATATAAATCAAGAGATCAAGAGACGCTCAAGCCATACAATTCATTAGTGAGACTGCATCTAGAGTATTGTGTATAGTTCTGGTTAGTACGCTAAAGGAAATACAGAGCAGCACTTGAATCTGTGCAGGGCAGAGCAACCAAGTGCATCCCTGTACTTAAGGACATGTCCTACTCCAAAAGACCTGTTTAGTTTCAAGAAGAAGAGACTTTGTGGTGACCTAATTCAGGTCTTCAAAATTGTCAAAGGTATTGATACATCTAGTTGAATTCTTTCAAATTAACAGTGAATCAATCACATGCATGAGGAAACCAGTTGAAATTAAGGGGAAGCGTATTTAACACTGAAGCCATGAAGCACTTATTTACTCAAAGAGTTGTGGGAATCTGAAACAAACTACTGAGATTTGTAATTGAAGCAGATACATTGACAACCTTTAAAAAAGTATCTGGATGAGATACTAGATTAGCTAAACAAACAAGCCTGATGGACTAAATGATCTCTTCTTATTAGTCAAATGCCTTATATATCTTATAATAATAATAATAATAATAATAATAAATTTTATTTATATTGCGCTTTATATTTTAACAATCTGAAAGTGCTACAGAGTAACAATAAAATAATAAAACAAGAGAATCTATTTGTACTTTAACAGAATGTCTTTCTAAAAAGATGAGTTTTTAGATTCCTTTTAAAAACATCAGTCGGCTGTGGGGTTCTCAGGCAGTCAGGGAGGGCGTTCCACAGTCTCGGCGCCACAGATGAAAAGGCCCCATCACCCATACTGCAAAGCTTAGTTCTAGGGACTTGGAGAGTGTTAGTGTGTACAGAGCGGAGGGTGCGTGAGGAGGTATATGGAGTAAGGAGTTCCTGTAAGTAAAGGGGGGCATGTCCATAAATACACTGATGGGTGAGGAGGGAGACCTTGTACTCAATTCTGAGTGGGACAGGGAGCCAGTGAAGGGTTTTCAGGATTGGGGTGATATGGTCATGCTTTCGCACCCTCATCAGGATCCTGGCAGCGCTATTCTGGATATACTGGAGTCTCTGGATACTCTTGCCGGGAATCCCGATAAAGAGTGCATTACAGTAATCCAGCCTGGAGGAGACAAAGGCATGGACGAGCTTCTCTGCATCTGCCAGGGTGAGAGTTGGGCGGAGTTTAGCGATGTTCTTGAGGTGGTAGAAAGAAGACTTACAGAGGTATTTGACGTGGGTGTCAAAGGTGAGTTGAGGGTCCATTTTAACACCCAAATTGGTGACAGATGTAGAAAGGGGGATGTTTTGGCCAGCGAGAGTGATACTGGTGATGGTAGAAGAGCGGAGATGGTGTGATGTGCCAACTAAGATGGCTTCTGTTTTGGATCTGTTTAGCTGAAGAAAATTGAGCCTCATCCACACCTCTATCTCCTCCAGGCAGGTAGTCAATGTAGATATTGGCAGAGGAGCAGTAGAGGAGGTGGGGGTGGTCCTGAGGTAAAGCTGAGTGTCATCAGCATAACAATGGAAAGATAAACCATGTCTGCTAATGACATTTCCAAGAGGGAGAATGTAAATGGTGAAGAGGATGGGTCCAAGCACAGTGCCCTGTGGGACACCACAGGTGACGTTGTGGGTATGAGATTTTGCACTGCCCAGGGCGACATGCTCAGTTCTGCCGGTCAGGTAAGATGTGAACCAATTGTGAACATTTCCTGAGAGTCCAACGGTGTATTTCAGGCGGTGAAGGAGGATGTTATGGTCTATTGTGTCAAAAGCAGCTGTCAGGTCAAGGAGGATGAGTAATGAAGGGGAACCAGTATCTGCTGTTATCAGAAGGTCATTGGTGACTCTGACCAGGGCTGTTTCAGTGCTATGGCCAGGGCAGAAACCAGACTGAAACTTTTCAAACAGATTATTCAGTTTGAGGTGATCATGAAGTTGTGCTGCAACAATTTTTTCCAGAACTTTAGAAAGAAATGGAAGATTGGAGATGGGTCTATAATTGGAGAAAACTTCAGGATCCAGGGTGGGTTTTTTCAGTAAGGGTCTGATGACAGAAGTTTTTAGTGAAGAAGGAATATGGCCAGCCAGGAGGGACTGGTTTATGATCCTGGTGATAAGTGGAGAGACGGCAGAGATGTTGGTCCTCAGCAAAGCTGAGGGGAAAGGGTCCAGGGAACTAGTAGACAGATTCATTTTCCTGATGACGTCCTCCACTTCTTCCCGTGTGGCAACAGAGAATGAGCAAAGGGGCTGGACAGTCTCAGACAGTAGGTCAACAGTTGGGGGGGGGGCAGGATATCCGTGGTGGAAAGGTGTAAGTGGATGTTATCAACTTTTTGTTTAAAGAAATTTATGTGCATATTGCACCTCTCATCAGTGGCCTCAGAGTGGGCAGGTAAAGGAGGTTTGAGAAGGTGATTTATAGTTGAGAAAAGTTGTTTGGGATTCCTAGAGCTGTTGCTGATGATAGTGGAATAGAACCTGGATCGTGCAACCTTCAAAGCTTCTGCATACGCCCTCTTGTGTTCCCTGTAAGCCTGTTTGTGGACAGTCAGCCCAGAGGCCTTGAGCCGCCGTTCAAGGACACACCCAGCCGCCTTCATTTTTCGAAGTTCGCAGGTGTACCAAGGTGCTGAGCATGAGAATGAGACGGACCTGGATGTTAAGGGGGTGTGGAAGTCCAGGAGACTGCTCAGGGACTGGTTGTAAAAATCCACAAGGTCAGCAACAAAGAGGGAGCTGGTAGGGTCAGAGGAGAGAAGTTTAAGGTCCAGGGCCAAGGCATCCACATTGATGTTCTTCAGATTTCTGAAATAGATCTGTCGTTTTAGTTTGGTATGGGGAGAAAGAAAGGACAGCTCCATTGACACTACTTTGTGGTCTGAAATACCAAGTTCATATACCTGTAGGTTACTAATTAAGGCAGAGTTTGAAATGACCAGGTCAAGAGTGTGACCCCTGGAATGAGTGGGGACATCAACATGTTGTTGTAGATTGAGAGAATCTAGTAGCTCAAGGAAATCAGCAGTGAGATAACCGGGGATTGTCAACATGAATATTTATATCTCCAAGGATTATGATGTTGGCAGAGTTAGCACAGAGTGTTGTGAGAAGATCAGTCATTTCCGGGATGAAAGCAGAGTTGGGTTTTGGAGGTCGGTAGATAAGGAGAACAGTCATGGGAAATGGAGGCTTACATTTAAATGCAAGGCACTCGCAGGAAGATGTTGCAGGTATCAAGATAGAGGACAACCCCAGATCCTGACAGTGGATGATAGCTAAGCCACCACCACGCCCAATGCTGTGAGCTGCCTCCAAGTAACTGTAGACAAGTGGACAGGCTTCATTTAGGGCAGAGTAAACCCCTGACTGGTGCCATGTTTCAGTCAGACACATAAAGTTATACTCTAGAATAACCTTTATAAACCACATTGCAATGGCAGTTTACTGTTTACCATTGTGCCATTTCTGGATATTCACTGGATCTGAATTGCCTAAATTAAAAAATGTTGGACAAATGGGAATGTTTTGAGCCATGATATCATTTATAAACCACATTGCAGTGGCATTCACTATTTTCCTTTAGACATACTGTATAATGTTTGTGTTAAAGATACAATTTTGGCACATGAGAGGCTGGAGCTAATCCTGGTAGCAATAGTACCAGTCTACTGCAAAACACACTTATGCTCAGTCTACAATGGGCGAAGATAGAATCGCCAATTAACATACAGAGGATATCTTTGGTATGTGGGAGGAAAAGAAACCATAGTAACAGATAGCAATGAGGCTGGGATTCAAACTAGGTATGAATGGAGCTGTGAGGCAGTTGCACTAACTATGTGCACAATCGATATAATTTCATGCAAAATAACCCATTTTATTTCAAAGATATTCTATCTCTTACTTTGCCTAAGAAGCTGTGTAAGTCATTCAAATCAAGCATGATCAGTCAGACATTAGCCAGTGCATTTTAAATCTGACATTCTTTTAAACTATGTTTTAGTGTACCGAAGCTAATTTAATGTCAATAATGTCACGTGTAAGCTATAGTGAAGCTCTCAAAATTGTATCTTGATTTGTATTGTATTGCTAATTATTATGTATTTGTAATTTAATGCTGATTGTATTTTATTTGTTAATTAATTTTTTAATGTTTCTTATAAAGCTGCTTATTTTGAGTATTTCTATATAAAATAAAGACTGATTGAATGCTGTGGCAGTTATTATTGTCATTCACTCTATCTTATTAATCTCTTGTGTGTTTATAAGAATTAAACTGTATATTTCACTGGTTATTAATTCATTAGTTCAATGTCAAACCCACTGGTGCGAAGGGCTTTTCCACAATTCAAGAATCAACTTTGAACATAGGACAATCCCATTGGAGGGCACAATCGCTCATGCTAAGCCAGTTTAAAGTTTACAAATTTATTGCCTAGCATTATTTTTAGATGTGGGAGAAAAACCATTGCACCTGGGAAAACAGCATGTATGGACACAGAGAGAAGATGCCAACTCCACATAGACAATGACTGACCTTGGGTTTGAACCAAAGATTCTATAGCTATAATCTAATGTTGTGATATAATTGTGGTGGGTTTTGATCAAAGCAATATACACTGAATTGTGGTTTGTTTTTCCTTCTTACATACAGCATTGACATTTACATGCCACACTTTTACATCTCGCATGCAATGAATTGAAAATTTTAAGCATTTTACAGAAAAGAACGAGTGAAAAGAAATAATATAGTGAACTACGCACAATATCCACCTCTTCTTATGTTCTGTCTGTGAGGAACCCCTTTACTGAGCTATGCAAGCTTTTAAACTGACCAAGGCATGCAACTGCTCCCTGGTTGCATTGTACCTAGTAGTCTGATACATTGTTTCTGTATTTTCCTGTTTGTGTTTTGCGAACAAAAGCTTAGCTGCATGTTGTGGTCTGATCTCAAAGAATAAAATTAATTTTTCTGCAATACTGCATTTATTTTTTCACCAAGGGCCCCTTGTGTCCCAGCTCGAAGTTCAAAGCATATGCATATAAGTACACTGAAGAATCCAAGGGAAACATGCACACCTCCCCTCTTCAAATTTGAATGTGTTCTTTACCACTATGGCGGGCAGCCAGGAGACCAGCAGGATGGAAGGACAGGGAAAGAGAGCATCTCCAAGGTACTACCTCCCCTGGGACACTAGAGGGCAGCCCTCCTGGGCGGCTATGACGCCATGGATTCCCACAGGGCATGCTGGGACATGGAGTCTGGAACAGCTCTGATGGGTTTTGTGGGGGCCATCAGAGGGAGCTACAGAGCCATAAAGTGAACCACACCTGGGAGTGATTCTAGGTAATACTAATGAGGCACCTGGAGCACTCCCAGGAACTGAATAAAAGGAGCCGCCTCACTCCATTCGAGGAGCCAGAGTCGGGAGGTGGAGGACAAAGCTTGCAGAAAGAGAGAGAGAAAGAAAGAAAGAAAGAAAGAAAGAAAGAAAGAAAGAAAGAAAGAAAGAAAGAAAGAAAGAAAGGACTGACTGTGCTGTGCTTGCTTTTTCAGTACAGTGGGAGCAAAGAAAAAGTGCTGAAACTCATGTCTCTGCCTGTTTGTGTCTGGTTAGGGTGGCTGTATGCGCCCCGGTGGTCCACACCACATTGCAAGGACTAAGAAGAAGCCAACAACATTGGGAGTACTGAGTGTATCCAATTTGCTAAGCATGTCTTCTTTGAGCTTTGCTGAACTTTTAGTCCTTCCACTTCACTTCTGGTAGCAGCCCTCATTTGCATAAAGCAGCAGATTCATTCCTTTGCACAATTACAGCCACAGCTTGGTCAGTGTGGCTGTTGCTCTGGCAGTATTCATTTGCATGAACTGAGACAAAAAAGGGATATTTCCCCTCAAAATCGATCACTCACTACAGTAATACTACCAGCAAATATGAACAAATAAAAAAAAATGAATAACGGCCTCAAAGTGCCAAAGTACATGTAGTGATGCTGGCAGCTCTTCAAAGCCTAAGAAAAGCATTTTTGACATTTTGGGGTATTTAGTTTTTCCCTTGTGGGAGGGTTTAACCCTGAATATTGATATACAGAAATGTTCCTTCTTAGCAGACACCTAAAGCCTTGGATGTGCTTTTTAACTAAACAGACTGAGTCAGTCTGTCAACTTTGCATGACAGATAGATAGATAGATAGATAGATAGATAGATAGATAGATAGATAGATAGATAGATAGATAGATAGATAGATAGATAGATAGATAGATAGATAGATAGATAGATAGATAGATAGATAGATAGTATTGTGACAGGATCAAAATTTCAATATAACCTGACACCTTTTCTTCTCTGCCTCTACGTGAATGTATGATTCAGTCTGTCTGGGCGTGTTTGTGTTTTTTGATAACTCAAAAACAAATCCCAAAAATTGCCAGAGTGATAGTAATGGCCTTGTAAAATAGCAGAACTCTGTTGATTTAGTTCAAAATTGTATTAGCAGATAATGATTTGACATTTGTGTGCAATACTTTACTACCTTTAATATTTTACTGCCAATATGAGTTTTCTATAGGGAGTGCCACATGCTGAACCCACAGGATTTCTGAATTTTGTGTCCATCATAGAAAAAAGAAAGAAATGTATTTTTCTTATGCAGGCAGCATAATGTAATAGCTCAGAAATGAGGCGTCAAAAAACATGGCTGCAATTTTAGATGCGCAGAGCTTATTATTAAATATGAATGTGATTCAACAGTGTACATTTGCCAGACAATTAAGCCATACACATAAAAAAGGTTAGGATTAGTCAATGTGAAACTTTATATAGGAAACATTTTGACATTTGAGATGGGATCTTGGTGCATCAATGGCAAATTCTCTAAGCAGCACTCCATACCATTGTGAGGGATGGCCGGCCTGTCATCCCGGCCAACACCCCCAGGCCGCCAGATGGAGCTCTCCCTGCGGCATAGAGGTTCCCCGGATTCCAGCAGGGCCTCATGGACCTTGCAGTTTTTACAACCAGCCCTGCTGGATACCATGGGGACCTCCAGAAGACACTGTAGCGAGGCTCAGCGAATTCTACATGCCCTATAACCTGGAAGTACGTCATAGGCAAGGCGACAAGGGAAATGATGTGCTTCCGGGATGAAGAAGAGGATTTTTATCTGACCCGGAAGTGACAGGAGATCACATGGACTGAGGGATTGGAAACATTTCCGGGTCAGGGAATATAAAAGGATATGGGAAATCCCAGAACATGAGCTGAGCTGGGTGGAAGGGTGGCAACGCGTCTGAGTGTGGAGGATTGTGAATTATTGTAGTTTATTATTATTGTATGAGTATTGTGGAGAGGAGGGTGCTTTGTGCACGTGTTTGTCCAAATAAATATTATTATTTGACTTTTACCTGGTGTCTGGAGTCAAATCTGAGGGTTCAAGAGGTCGACAGTGCCTTTATCTGTCATAGTTGGCGTAGTCGGCAGGATCTACCTTCACCACGTCCAATATGGGGAAGAAGAAGGACAAGCAGAGTGGCATCGCCAGCGGGAGAGCCATGCTCGTAATGGTCGACGCTTGGGAGGAGCTACAGAGCTGAGCTGGGTGGAAGGGTGGCAACGCGTCTGGGAGTGGAGGATTGATTACTGTATTGGTTTATTGTGTATTTTATGAGTATAGTGGAGTGTAGAGTGCTTGGTGCATATTATTATTATAAAATAAAGTCATATTGGACTTTTATCTGGTGTCTGACGTCTGGTGTGAGGGTTCAAGGGATCGACAGTGCCTCTAATTGTCACACCATATACCTTGTGTTTAAAAAACAAATATTATCCACTATACCACGCAAGGGTAATCGTGAGACAATATATAAAATGTCAAAACAATAATATGTAATAGCTCCCATTCAAATAATCTTTAGACAGCTGACGGTAAGATTTTGTTAAAAGCAGTTTCTCATACAAAACAAAATGCTGCAAACCAAAAATTAACAAAAATTACAAATCACTATTTGATGGTTACTCTACACAGGATAATTTACTCTTATGTAAATGCAATGCGTTACAAGGCCACAGATTTAAATTTGAAAGTACAACTTATGAGAAAAACGTGCAAGTCATAGTGAACTTTCCACTGTCTATATCCAGACAGTGTACTTAAGTGATTAAGAAAGCTAAAAGTATGTTGGTTTACATATAACACTGATTATGTGTGGTTATTCTTAAACTGAACAATGTCTTATCTTGAATACCATGTGTACTTTTAATCTCCTTAACAAAAAATGGGGCATATCAGAATTAGAGGAAATCTAGAGATGATCTGCTTATTCAAGGACTACAGAGTATGAGGTGCAAGAAATAAATTACCAAGAATATTATTGAATAAGGTGGCACAAATTTTTAAGAGTTATGAAATTGTTTAGTGTGGTGGTTGCCAGATCCTTAAAATGAGTTCTATCAGTACAGCATGTACTAATCAACATGAAACAGATCGTGACTACAATAACAACTTAAACTTGGAAAATGGGTGCATTTTTCACTTTAGTTTACATAGCTAAACTAGAGAAGTAGGGATTCTAGTAAATAAAGCTAAAACTGACCCTTTTTCTGCTTCTGAAGTGATTCCTAATGTAGTCTTGTTTTTTGTCTTATGATCCTCAACATTTCACAGTAGTGAGGGGGTGAGATCCCCCTTTGATTCACATGTGATTATTGATCATCACTGCGACTCACTGCCATTACAAACAAAACAAAGTTGTGACCCACTGGTGAAACAACTGCAACCCACAGGTTGAGAAACAATGGTCTATACCATGGATGGGCAATGTCGGTCCTGGACAGCCGCAGTGGCAGCTGGTTTTTGTTCCAACCCAGTTTCTTAATGAGAAGTCAATTATTGCTGATGAAGCACTTATTGCTTAAGTGGCATTTTGATGCTTCATTTTAGTGTTCTCGCTCGTTTAGGTTTCCCACCCTTGATTGCTTGTTTCAGTCTTAAACAGCTGAATTCACTGTTTTAATGGCTCCTTATTAACAATAAGATGTAAATGACAAAGCAGCCAAGAGTTCTCCATCTAGCTAATTTCCATTTACATCTGTGTGTGTTCATCATGCACTGTTTGATTTAATAAAGCGCTTAACAGAAAATGTGACAGACTGAAAATTTCCTTTTTAGGCTTCAAATCATTTGTAGGATATCCTGTTATATAAGACCTTACATTGGAGAGCAACAAGCCATAAAATTAAATATGTCTGAGATTGACAAGGATTAGTTTCTAATTAAGCAATTGGGTTGGAATGAAAACTTGTAGCCACTGCGGCTCTTCAGGACCGACATTGCCCACTCCTGGTCTATTCAATAATTAGATTGATTTTTTCAATAAAACAATTTAAAAAGATGTAAAATAGTAAACAAAAAATGTCCACACTGTAAGCTTCAGGCATTACCTTAAAGTACAGTACATCATCTCTCACTTAATAAAATGTTACATAATGAAATTTAGCGTTAGAGGAAAGAACATATTGTTTAAGTTTTTATAAGGTACTGATAAAAATCCATTGGATATTAAATTCTGTGCTTCGCATACAGTTCACTGCACTGTGTTTTACACCATGTTTAAAAGTCTCTGCTGGCTGTGGAAGATGTTTAGGTTATCACAGTGGATTAACAGCTCTTTTGCAAAGGCTGACATTCTTGCATGCCTTCTACATGTACACAATGTAAATCATAATTATGTGATATGCTAAAGTAAAATACACCATATGCAAATCAAATGTAAGACTTTTCTACAAATATTTCTTTAATAAACAGCACATTAAGAGCAAAATGCATTCCAGCAGTGCATGACGTGTCACTGAACAATTAAAGATTACAATGACAGGATCATAAACAAAATTACAGATGATTCTATGTTTAATAAGGTTATTATGGCTTTATTGGGCCAGCTGTAAACAATATGAAATTAAGACACAACTGTGAATTCCATAATGCAGGAAAAACAAATGTGTGTTCAAATAGTTTAACAGTGAATTACCTGGACAAAAACCAAGAACTCATTATCATGATGCAAAGTTTGGAATAATAAGCAATATCAACCAAAGGAAGAAAACACCACCAAACAATAAACTTACAACAAAAATGCTTTGACAGGGCACCTAAAAATCCATCTTCTTTGTAAAACTGACAGAAGCTTAAGTGCTTTCAGGTGATGATCATTAAGAGTGATTTCTGTTCACGTTAAAAAAGATAATAAGGGAGGCCTTGTATAATTTTTAATCAGTTTTCTGGTGGCAAAGAAAGACGGAAGGCAGATTACACAACGTGTGTATCCTTCATTGTTCGCATTACACATGATAAAAATATTTATTTACCTATTATCTATTTATAGTACATTATTCTATTGCATAGTATATAGTACAGTACAATGTTTTACTTTACTTGCACTTGGAATGTGTTTATGTATGTTGCACCCTAGTCCTGAGGAACTTATTTCACACCACTATATGCTACGATACATTGTATGGATGGTATGAAAATAAAGTCACTTGACTTGACTTGAATATTTTGGGTTTTGTATAGAAATTTCATTCATCCATTCAATCTATCCATCCATTCTCCCAGTTCACTTAATCTCCTAAAATACACTAGATAGTGTCATGGAATCTGGAGATCTTCTAATCAGCAAAAAGAGGCACACGCTAACCCTAGACAAGAATAAGTCCACTTTAGGGCACAATCACTCACACACAGACCCATCACACTAAACACATAGCTTTGGAAAGAGCTAGAAAGGGGAAATAATACTGTATACAGATAAGGTGCAATGTAACTTGAGAATCAAACCTGTGTTTCCAGAGCTCTGAATTAACAGCATTAACCACTCTGTCACGGTGCCACCTGATAGATGAAAAAAAGAATCATGCACTGAAAAATGCACCTACACAATATTAAATTATTATTTACATTTAACAACAAAATAATGTCAAGCAGCCAAGTAGATATAAAGGAATACTGAATCATGCTATTATGGTGTAAACCTTGAAAAGCTGTTATACTCATTTTGTATGTAACATTTTTGATGTTGCTTAACTGTGTAGTTATGATTAGGTTACCACTTTATTTGAATAATTTACTCAGTGAAAGTTTCAGATTATAAGATTTCTGAATTTCACAAGGTTGTTGACCACTGTAATTAAAGTGATGTGCCGTACCAGTTTATTGGGAAACAATCAGAATCTCGCGGTTTTCATTCTTCATAGCTGATTGGCCAAACTGTTTTTAACTGGACTTTTCTGACAGCTCTACGTTTAAAAAGCCAGTCAAATACTTAAAGTAGAATGGGAACATAGTTTTTTGCATTTTATTTTACAAAAAGATTGTTAATGTTTGCCAATATCTTGGCCCCTAAATAAAGGAATAGTGCTCTCCCTCACTCATGCATTCACTATGTTTCTCTCCCTCTCTTCACTCTTACAACTGCACTTCTACCCTTATTTTCAATCACTCTCTATCTGGCTCTTACATTATCTCATGATGCAAAAATTACAATGCTTAACAACAATGATTGCATAAACACACTGAAAGAAACCAAAACAACATCTTTACTTCAGCCATCATCACATGTGATGATTTTAAAAAAGCCAGATGTCAACATCTGCAGTCCCCTTATTCTTTCCATAACTTGCCCTAAAATGTCCACACTCCCACCTCTGTAATCTTACAATAACATGGACTTCTGCCTTTCCTATAACACATCCATAGCATAAGTCCAATCCAAATCTTGTTCTGCCCAGTTTATTTTTTATCACATCCACAGTGTCATTTCCAAATTAACTGTATTCTACACTTGCTTTCATCTGCCCAAACCTATACAAGTTTGCCTGGCCTAACTCCCCTGGGCACAAATTCACATTTTAAGATACACAGATCTTAAAACATAACTCGCCCCACAATATTTCTTGTTGTACACTCACAGGACAAGTCCAACCTAAACCTTGTTCTGCCTTAACGATTAGGATACCTATATTTCCTTGAACATAAATTTTGCCCTCCTTTTCTTCACACCTGAAAATTTCTCAAATACTTTCTGATTAAATTGAGTAATTTCACTAAGCCTGCCAAAAAATTATCCTCATATTACTATCTAGATCAGTGTTTCCCAACATTTTCTTCTTTAGTGGCACACTTCTTGTAACCAAAATCATCCCAAGACACACCACTATTTTACTAAACATAAACACATATACAGTATAACTCATGCACTTGCTCATCTGCCTGAAGGGGCAAGACTACCGGAGAAGTCGGTGAAAAAAGGAGCTCCGAGATCAGGATTTGTTGACATGGCACTCTGTGAGCACTTTGGTGGCAACTCCAAGCTGCTTCACCCCTTTGCCCGGCCCTCTCTTCCTCAGGGGCAACTCATATGCCCACTATCCACCAGCCCTTTGAGGGTCTCTGGTGTCCACATATCCAGAGCAGATGGACTCTAGCAGCCAGGAGACACAGCCAAAGTGCTCTAACATGACAATTGAAGAGATGCTTTTATGTCAGCATTTCCAGATAGACCTATCCTTCTCAGAATGTCTCAACCACCTGCAGACCTTGTGTGGAAAAAAGTCTGTGTGTAAGTGTGTCCTTGATCATTTGCCTGCTGCTGAATTACTAAGTCAGGTCAGTCCAGTCCAAGCTCCTTTTATATTCTTTTCTTCTTCAAGTGAATGATTTATGAAATGTGTTCCATTAATAAAATAAGCAAATTTTTTTTTGATTTCTGAAGTTCCACTCAAAGATGCCATCTCCCTAAAGTCGCGCTCGATCATCTGTAGTTAAATTAATGGTGGGTGTGAACTGTGAACCATTGACGTGAACATGAAATAGTGCATCGACGATTGTCCAATAACATTAGATTAAAAAAACCTAAAACAATACTAATACGCTACCAGTAAATGTGGGATTGTACTGGGTGCAGAGAGCTGCATTCCTGGAAAAATCTGAAAGCAATCAATTAAAAGGCAGCCTCAGGTCACCTGCTTGCCACAAAAATCACAGACTTACATATGCTCTCTTTTGGCTGGCACCCTTCACTAAGAAATATGTGTATTCACTCAGAAATTAAACAAATACAAGTTGGAACCAATTTTTAATGGCTGTTGACATGGCAGGCACGTTGTGCAAATAAACAAATTTATTTCATGATTATTTCACATTACCTAATTAATTTAAGTAGAGTTTTTAAAATATTTGAGATGGGGTTGCGCCCCAGAACCCTGCATTACAAACCATCACTGCTCAACAGTTAACAATTAAAGGGCACAACACTTACTCGCAAGACTAACATTGGTCGAGGGATTGTTGGCAAGTCAGATGTAAATTCATAATAAGGACTGACTGTAAGTTAGGTCAATGCTAGAGCTGCTCTGGATTTTCTACTGTAGCTCTCTGTTCTAGATATGCATCATATCCTTTCTATGCCTCATTCCACTGCATTTTAAAGGAGTTTGGCATAAGTACAACACAGCTTCTATATACAGGTAACATACTGCACTTTACAGTTCACAATTGAAATGTTGGGTCTGTTAAACACATTAAGATTTGATATACAGGTACTCATATTTTGTATCATTATTCAAAATATTGAATTTTAACTCTGCAAAAGAAATGTGAGGTATTAAGACTGTCTGAATTAAACACAGGATACTTTTGAATGGCTGACTCCAAGAAATCATTACACAGATTCAGATTAGCTAATTATAAATAAAAAAGAAATTATTCCCATTAACTATAAAGTTTTCTGTAATACCAGGGCTTCTACTACAATCTATTTTGACATTAAAACACAAGTTAAATGATTTCTTGATTGTGTAGATGTCAAATTCCATTGGCCATCTTCTGCTCATGACAGCCTAATCTGGCTCTTGAATATTTGCTTTACCTATCTTAAAACTAATAATCTTGGTTTCCCCCTTCCATAAAGGGTCTGTTCAAACAAGAAACCGCCTTAAAATAAAATCACAAGATGAACTCTATCCCACTGTTGGCCCCATTCATTTTACTGAATAATTTTATTTACTGACCATTCTGGACAAATGAATGCCCTCAAGTTGTGCAAAGGCTGGCAGCAATTCCATGCAGGAGCTCATGAACACTTCATTACATGGTAATAATTTGTCCATTATTGCAACAGTCTGTTTCTCATTTCTTTCTGCTAGCCAGGGGCTTATTATATAAAACCTCAGAAAAGTAAAACTGAGTGCCATTACATTTGTGAAATGCATATAGATACATATATAAATATATATAAATGTATATTTTACATAGGGTAGATAAATCCAGATTAAATTTAATAAAAAAATATTTTTCATTTGTATCCTGTTTGCATTGGGGTCATATATTGTAATACATTCCTGTTTATCATGACACCAGATATATTTGTTGCATGTTGTGAGACAAGCACCTCTGAACCGGTGACAATATTAGCTCTGAGGCTAAGGATCTGCGCTGGTATCCAGAAGGTTGCCGGTTCGAATCCCCGTCACTGCCAAAAGAGATCCTACTCTGCTGGGCCCTTGAGCAAGACCCTTAACCTGTAATTGCTCCAGGGGTGCTGTACAATGGCTGACCCTGCGCTCTAACCTCAAGGGGTATGCGAAAACTAACAAATTTCTAATACAAGACAAAATAAAGAACAAAAACAAAAAAAACAAAACAAAAAAAAAAACAAAAAACAAAAAACAAACAGAATTAAGATTAGATAATTCACCTGCTACAACTGTAGCGTGTGATACTTTGGGTGGGTACCGATTGTTCTCTGAGACATCATTACTTCTGACACTGTACTGTATTATATTATCATTATATAAAGTCAGATTTCTCAAAGTACTACTTTTTAAACAATGTAAAAGCTTTTGAATTTTTATGATTTTTCTTCAGTATTTCCTCTATATGTGCTTCTTATTCTTGTATATTTGGATGCAACTGAGAAGACAGATTTCCTACTTTTTTGTGTAAACATTACTAAATAAAAACATTAAATCTTAATTTTGAAAGTAAATTTGCTGGTACTCCTGCTTCCAGCAAATTAAAAATCAATAAATACATACCATAGCACTCAAAATCAAAGCAGGAAATGAACAGAATGATCAGACTGAAGAACAAGTCTGCAATCAAGTGAAAGTAAAAGGACATATGCGATTAGTGCATTTAACATATCAAACAGAGAAATAATGCCAAAATGACTTATAAAATTAGTGACAATAAATCAATTTTAGGTCCATACTTTCCTCAATTTTTTATAAATTCTTGCAGCTAAGTGCACTTCAATGCACATAGTGAGTCGCTTTGTCATTATTGTGCATATACAGTAAGCGCAAGATACATACTGCAGAGTCAACAATCAGAGAGAGATTAACTTTTTAATGCTCAAACCTCACAGGTATATAGATGTTTTAAATTTATATGTAGGGACATACCACTGAGTGACACAAAAATAATTGTTATAATTTACTATTTATACTAAATTTCTCTTTAATTTTTAGCCATACATTGAGCATACAACAATATTAACTGAATTACTATTTCCCTATTGATTGATTGAGTAAGGTGAAAATGTAGGATCTGAACTTTTTAACATTATATGTGTTAATTGCATAATTATGTAAATCAAACTTTTCAGATATGAGAACAGAAATCACACTGAACATACAAAAAACAGAATGAAAAATTGGGTAAGCTGTTGGGCAATTATAATACTGGAACTGCATAATCACTTTTAGTTGAGGGAAACAAAGTCTGAAGATGTGTTTATTGTAGTGTTAAAAATAATAAAGGTACCCTATATACAGTATGCCATAGGTATGTGCGGATTTTTCTTTGGGTGTTTTGATTTTCCTTCCAAATCTCAAAGATCAGAAACTCTGAATTAATGTGTTTAAGTGTACTCAGAGTTGACTAATGCCATCTTCCCAAAACTGCCAAGGTAGGCACCAGCTTCCAACAACCTTGAGCAGCATAGTTGGTCTGGTTAACGGATGAGCAAATTAATAGCTGAAGATTTTGCTCAAAGGTTGTACAAGCACACTAGGCAATGATAAATAATTACTTCATGGTAACTATGTGCTGACACTCATAAATGAAAACTAAAATATCAAGCATTTATTGCACATATCTTTTACAAAGAGACATTAGGAAAGCATTCACCATCATTTCTTCTTTCTAAGTAATTTCCATGACAGAACTATAATGAGAAATAAATGGGTTTAAAAAGAGGAAAGTGACTTTCATTTTTTTAATTAAATAATTTATTATTTAATTGAAAAAGTTAAGAGATGTTTAGTATGATTTTAGAATATTAACAGTCCACTTTAATCAACTGGAGCATTTCAGGACAATACCCCCAACAGACAATAAAAGATTAATACAAATACAAAGAGGATATTAAAAAAGAGAGAAAATACAACTTCAAAAACTAAAAGCTATGTTCCTTCAAACACAAACTGTACACCTCCTGGGAAAGGAAAGAATAAAATTAAAAAAGCACTTAAAACTACTAAGAATGTGCAAGTTATATAAGCTATTACTTCTAAATGAGGCCAAAACACAAAAATATGCTACTGAAGATTATTGTTAGATTCAAACGTAGGCTTTCTGTGGGACTGGCCAATGCAAATTAAGTGGATTTATATTTGTCCTCTTTATTCTGTGCACCTGTTTCTGTTTTTTGAAGGCAGAAACTCTCAAACATTGATATATGTATCTGATTTTAAAAGATGGAAATAGAAAAACTTCAGAAAGAATAAAATATGGCACAAGAGCATACATCACCTAGTTTTTCCATCTCAAGTGCCTCTCATGACAACACTATGCGCTAGTCTTTTGAAAACAGTATCTTTTATTTGTTTTATGTAGAGTAAATATGAATGAGTATATCTTTTCCAAAAGACAATATGAAACACAGCTTGACATAATTTCAAGGGCCACATTTTTGCATAATTCAGAATACAAGAAAAGAAAAAGAAATTAAATAGAAAAGTACCCACACAGGCAAATAATATATAAACTCATATAACCAGACTATTGATGAATAAATAAGCACTAACTGTAAGAAAGGGGGAACTGTTAAGGAACAGGAACAACATTTTATATGGACAGACACAGCAGCATGTTAATCAATGAACTGCACAATAACAATACATGTCTGTATCACAGAATTACGAATATACCAACTGCAATCACAGTCAGTCAATGCCCAGTAGATTTCATGTCAACCAGGCTATATCTCAAATAAAAAATTGTGGACTTGCCTTAACAGTGACAAATTCTGCCCTTAACAAGTGTGAGTGAGTGGGTTCTGCAATTAAATGGCATTCTACTATGTTTGGGTTTATGTGCTCGTCACTGCTCTGAGAAGTTCAATCCATGCACAACACTGAATTAGATATTTGAGTTTCTCCGATTTAACAAAGATACATTTTACTCCCAAACCTTATCTTATGTCAGGAAGATTGCCTTTGTTTCCATTTGAGAAACTGGTGTCATCTCAACTTACTGAAAAACGGGACTTGTCATCCCTACCTGGAAAGGGAAGGGTGAGCGCCTAGACTGCAGCAACTACAGGGGAATAACAGTGCTCTCAGTGCTGGGTAAGGTTCTTGATAAGGTCATTGTCAATATGATCCATGATCACTTGCTCACCTACCAGCAACCGCAGTAGTCTGGTTTTGTGCCAAGTCTACCATTGACCACATCCTGGCACTGAGGGTTCTCACTGAGCGCAAATTCGAATATCAGCAGAGTTTCTTTGCAGTCTTTGTAGATTTTCATAAAGCATTCAACTCAGTTGATAAAGATACCCTGTGGGACATTCTGAGAGTTCGCGGGATCCCCCCGAAGTTGCTGGATATCATGGCCAGCCTGTTCACTGGTACTGTGAATGTTGTGCAGAGTGAAGGCAGAACCTCTGCATTTTTCCCAGTTGATTCTGGCTCATCTGGGGTGTGTTCTTGCTCCTACTCTTTTCAGTGCTCGTATGGACTGGGTGTTGGGCAGGGTCGTGGGGTCTGTTGGTGGTGGCCATGGGGCATCTGTTGGTGAAGAAAGATTCACTAGTCTTGACTTAGCCAACAATGCTGTGATCTTCGCGGAGTCAATGGAAGTTCTCATCGGGGCTCTCGAGTGTTTGAGCAAGGAATCTGAGTGTCTGGGCTTGTGAGTGTCCTGGATAAAAACCAAGATCCAGGCCTTTAATGACCTCTTAGGCACAGCCATCAGCAGTGTGTCTGTCCGAGAAAAGAATGTCGACCTTGTTGAGAGGTTTACTTACCTCGGTAACAACATTCACAACTCTGGTGACTCTTCCTATGAAGTCAGCAGACGGATTGGGAGAACATGGGAGGTCATGAGGTCACTGGAAAGGGTTATGTGGTGCTCCTGATATCTCTGCAAAAGGACAAAGGTCCAAGTCTTCAAAGTCCTAGTGCTTCCTGTTTTGATACAAGATTGCGAGGCACGAAAGCTATCCAATGACCTGAGACAAAGACTGGACTCCTTCAGTACTGTGTCTCTTCAGATAATCAATTGGGTACCATTGGTTTGACTTTGTGTCAAATGAGGGGTTGCTCATTAAGTCCCGAATGAGGAACATTACCTGCTTTGAGACGTAGTGTCAGTTACAGTACTATAGCCATGTGTCGCGATTCCCCAAGCGTAGGACGTCATCGATTACGTCGACTACAAAAAATCATTGACACAGATTTTTTATTGTCGATGCATCATAAACAGAACCTTCAATAGAGGCTCCAGTCACAAAGAACCACATTGGTTTTTGTAACTGCAATGCACTACATGAACGTCTGGGGGCAGTATTGTTTGTTATTGTCTGTCAAGACTGCACACAGTCCTACCAACAAAGAAAAGTGTCTGAGGAGAAGAAGAATGTAGAGGAAAATAAACGTGGTTGCAATGGCAAGTCGGATAGAGGAGCGGGATGAAGATGGAAAAAAATTGAGATAGAAACTTTCTAAAGTGTGGGAGCACTTCACCGAAAAAGAAAAAAAGTGGAATGCAGATTATGCAAAGTGGAGCTTTCTTTTCACGGCAGCACCACCGTGATGCATGAGCATCAGAAACGCAAGTATCCTGGAGCTGTGATGCTGCCGTCTCTTGAGAGGTAAGTTTTAGTGAGTAAAGTTAGTGTCACGTGTTAACGTTGATGTTTGTACTCTAATGTGTATATCAAGGTTTCAACAATGATAGTTAACCCTTAAACCAACACATACTTGGGGGTTAATGCACCCCTGGACGCCAAATACTTTTTAGCTGCACTTTTTAAGTAAACGTCACAATTCACAAAGAAAATGTGAAATTTTAATGGATCACATTTTTTTCATGCAAAGAGCATCACAATTACTGCAACACTGGTCATTTTACATACTACAAATGAACTGTAAAAACTATTAAAAAAACTACTGCAATAATCTATTAATATATGTTCAAGGTGCAACTGAAGCCATTAATGAAATTCAGTAAATCACTGAGCCAACTGCACTTGAACTGGCTGCATGCAGGTACACAGAGGTAAGCGCTGACGCTTGCAGGCCAGTCTAGTGCAGTGGCTGAATCCCGGGGGTAGTGATGCTGCAAGGCGCCAGTGGTCATGAGCTGGCTGCTCAACGAATATACGGCACTGACTGATCAGCTCCGATATGCTGGTAAATTGTTTTGTGAAGCGACTATAGCTGGGTGCGGCATTCAATGAATGTACGTCGCCGAATATACTTGCCTCCTGCGTGCTGGCAAATTGCACTGAGACACGACTTTAGCTGGTTGTGGAGTTCAATGAATGTACGTCGCCGAATGTATATTGCCGCATATACTCGGCTTCGCCGTGCTCCCAAATTGCACTGTAAACCGACTCTAGCTAGTTGTGGCGTTCAACAAATGTACTTTTGACTAAATATACTGTGGTGGTAAATGGCGGTTTAAGGGTTAAGTGATTATAATTTCAGTTATGTTTGCTAATGTGTTTGGAGCTGTAGTAAACAAGGGAATAGGAGTAGCTGAGCCGTCCTAGTTTTTTTTTCTTCTTTTCTCGTATAATATTTGAGTTCATATGAATAGTAAACCATCTCTAATTAACGTTAGGTAACTTGTTTTTTGGAATATATTAGTAATTAGCTTGTTACATATTTTAGTCCATTATTTTTTTATTTTGGCATAATATAGTACATGATGCGATAAACTACAACACTTTCCTTCAGAGTGTTATGATTAAAACATCTTTCTCCGTCTGCAAAATCATTCTTGTGTATTCCTGCTACCTCTACTCCCTCTGAGCATCTCTTCTCAGCAGCTGGGAACATTGTTTCAAAGAAGAGAGCCAGCCTCACACCAGAGCATGTCGAAATGCTCACGTTCCTGCACTGCAATCAGGAATATATGAACTGAATCTTTAATAAACTGTACATTATTGTTTTATTTTATTTGAATTGAACCTTTATTTAAACTTTTGGACTTTAAGACACACCAGTGGCCTTTTTTGTTAATGTTAAATGCGCTTTTTTTGTTTAAAGATTATGTGCACTTTAGTTTGTATTGTTTAATGTATTTCTTTTTTATTGTGATGGTCAAACTAATATAAAACATCTGATAAGTTTCAAATTCATATGTTTCACTGGTTATTTTAATTTGATTATTATTAATTTTAGTCGTGTTATTGCAGAGACATCAGGGTGACATTCACAGGTGGACAGACATGAGCAGATGAGGTAAGGCAAGCACCGGAGCCCAGAATAGGATGTGCAACCACAGATCGCAGGCATCAAAATAGCCAGGCATGAAAAAATCGTGACTAATCGAAAAAAAAGAACGATTAGTCGACTATCAAAATAATCATTAGTTGCAGCCCTACCCAAGAGTCATCTGGCTTGCAGGATTCCCATTGTTGAGGACCCGAGCGGCTAGACCACGCCAAGGGGATGCCCACATACACCTGGCTGTGGAAAATAGATGATCATTGCTGGATGGTGGGACTGGACCATGTGTCTGCCTGGGAGGTTGCCAACTGAGGTCCTGAGCTGTTTCGTTGTGTGGTGGATGTGGCAACGCGCTGTGCTTCCCAACCTGATCTGACTTGACCTTATCTTATAGACAAATATTTAGATGTATAAAGTGAAAAAAGGAAAGAACTAAATTACACAAATGTTATGTTTAGAATAACACTGAAACTGCTGGTGAAGTTCTCCTGGGAGAAAACAGAGAAGAAAAACAAACATGAGGGCTCTCGTGCAGCAAGGGAATCTCTCTGTATATACTTGGTGAGACATATATAGCATTTTCAGCATCTTAGTCTTGTTAACACAAAAATAAGATAACATTTCTCAAGCCTATGTAATCCAGTTTAGGATCCCAGGGCCTCAGCCTATCCCATCAACAATGAGCGCAGCAGAAAACAATGCGAAAACATGGCACCAGCTCATCACAGGCTTCACTCACGAACATATCCATGCTTGCACTGTGCCAGTTTGGAATTGCCAATTAATTGACCATACATGTCTTTGGGGGTGTGGAAGAAAAAACAAAGTAACTTAGGGAAAATCCATACATGTATAAAGAAAACTTGCATACAAACTTAAGATGCAAGATTCATAAGGCAGCACCACTAACCATCACTCCATATGCCATCTTGTTTCTTTTAGTTAAAAGAAATCTGACAAATAATGATCCACATATAAAATAAAAAGGAATATGCATAAAAGCCACATGTATTCCATATCTGTTGTTTCCTGTTTAGGATCAATATTACTGGATCAAAGAACAAGAAATAATTCAGTAAGAATTAAAAAAAAGATAAGAGTACCAAACATTGGATATTGTACATGGGAAAAAAATAATCTATCATTCATCAGCTCATTAATGAGCTGGTGTCATGTAAAATGACATTGAATTAAATAGTGCCTGGGTGGCACAGTGACTCAAGGGAACAACATGGCTACCTCCTTGTTATCTATGTAGTGTGCAAATTATTCCCGTATCTGTGCAGGGTTTTCTGCCAGATACCCCAGTGTTCCTCCCATATCTCTAAAGATGTGCAGAATAGTTTAAATTGTGACTCCACAATGGTCCTGTGTGAATATAAGTGTGTGCATGAGTGGGCCCTACAACAAGCCAGCGCCCTACTGAGCATTAGATCATATCTTGTGTCTGATGCTGATGGAACAGAATCCAATCCAATGCAACCCAGGATTGGATTGAACAGGTTTGAGAATATAGTAAATTATGTCCAAAAAAGGACACAGTAAAAAAGGTCTGTTTTGTGATTAAAGTGGAAATTTCCAGTTTAATCTCGTAATGTCCACTTTAATCTCATAGTTTATTTTGTCATTAAAGTAGACCATCGTAAACGTCATCTTAAAACCAACCCAGTTGTTAATTGCTACATGTTTCTGGGGCTTCCTCCTGAACTGAGAGTAGCGGCAAGTAGCAATTGCCACACAGAACACATTAAATTTATGATATTCCAGATCTCTGCACGTTTAGAATCCTTAGATATATACTTGATATCACTTTCATGATGAAATGCATTAAAGTATGTATGTACATAATAAATACTGTTAATAATTACACATGTGGGGGCGGCACGGTAGGACTGCTACCTCGCAGGGAGTCATGTTCTCGGTGTTCCCTGCCTGGAGTTTGCATGTTTTCCTGGTGGGTTTCCACAGTGTGATCTGGTTTCCTTCCAAAGACATGAAGGTTTGGGGATTAGGTGATACTAAAATGATGCTAGTGTGTGTGTGCTTGTATTCACCTTGCAATGAGCTGATGCCCCATCCAGGGATTGTTTCTGCCTTGTACCCAATGCTGGCTGCAATGGGTGCATCCCTGGATTTATGGATGTAATCATTAAATATCCTTTACAGATATACAGTGTCCTCGGAATTTAATGGATGTTTCAGGCAATTCACAACACAGCAAAGCCGAACGTTTTCTCACCATGATGATATCTTGCACTGCCTCCTTGTGGAATCTTCCAGATTTACATAATGTACGCGCACAAGTATAAACAGTACAATGGTTGTGTGTCTGCTGGAGCATGCATCGCGTCACATAAAGTATAAATCCGGCCTTAGATGGCCTTTGCGCCATATTTCTGAAAGGTACAATAACAACCTAAGCCTGCTTGCACAGTATGAATATTTTGGGATCACACAACACTTTTCTTGCCATTTAAGGTCATTTTAAACTCTGCCTAAGATAAAATGGCATCACTATTCCTTGACAATATACACCACATGTTAGTACAGCATTCTGTTTCATGTATATTATGTGTTGTTGCTACATATATATTTTCTGAACCTACTTATTCCAACCAAGCATTCCGTTTTAAAAACTGCTATGCACAGTATATGTACACATTCTTTTAGTGAGTCAAATTTCAACATAAATATCTTCACATTTATTTAAGTAAAAATACTTGGATAAAACAATTCATATATTTTGTTTAACAAGCTCAACATAGTCATTAGAAACACTGCTTGCATCCATATCCAAGAAACAGAAAATGTACAAACAAATATTGGCATGTGCTAGAGAGCTAGGGCTAGAATTCTCACATTACAAGCAGCATGGGCGTGCATCTTGTTCACCACAAGATAAAGCATTCAGAAATCCACCCAATCCCACTTTAGGCATCCCTAACCAGAAATTATAACTTCTTGTTATAAGTACTATTTATATCTCAAATGTTTTTGGATCTGGGCTTAATTTAAATGTGAAAGAGATTCTTTTTGTGCTATTGTTAAATCTTCACTGTGGGAAATCTTAGAAAAACACATATCCACTTATACTCTAATATCTGTATTTTATAAAAAATTGTTGGATATGGTTTTAGTTTATATTCAGTTTTCTCAAAAGAGTTCTAAAATGAATATACCAGTAATATCAGTATGACTCGATCCACATTTTCATGTATAAAATCATGTCCTATGCAATTTATACAACAATAAAAAATATAAATCTGAATATTAAGACACAGTTAAAAAAGCTATTTTTTCCGAAAATGTAGCTTTTTGGATTCTTTACAAAAAAATAAATACAAAATTTAAAAATCACACAGGTTCATTTATGGCAGTTTACTAAGCTTTGTACATCTTGGTTGCCATGTTCATCAGTGTCATATTTAAAGAAAGACATACAACTTGTACTCCAAATACTTTCATCTCACCCAGTCTGCCCAATACTGCCATACCAATACTGAAAAACCTTTGAGCCTAACTGGATGATATGAGCTAAGAAAAGGGGATTTATGTGTAGGAAAGTGGACCACTCAGCACTGGAGGTAAACAGTGTCCATCTCACACTCAGGCAGACCCAATAGGGCACTTAGGTTTATTGTTTTTTATTTTTTATACATTGTTGCCTTGAGTGAATTACCTTCTCTTAGTAATAAAACACTATTTTGTTTTCACCTTGGCATCATTAGGTCTTATTTGACTTTGGGATCAGCTCCACAGTACCCTCTAGAATCTACATGCTATATAAGTATAGAAATATCAATCAATCGCTTTTGAGTATTATGTAACTATTTTCATTTTTCTGATCATTCCACCATTGACAATTTCAGAAAAGCTTACTTAATTCAATTCAAGATTGTGGGGCACAAGAACAGCCCTGAGCAGCAGAAATGACATAGCCCATAACAGGTTGCCAGTCCATCACAGGGCCGACCCATGCATGCACACACTCACACTTATGTAGGTCAGTTTGGAGCCAGAAATTAGACTCACCAGCACATCTTGGGGATGTATGACGTAAACACGAGGAATCAGATTAAACAACACAAACACAAAGAACATACAAACTCCACACAGAAATGACAGAGTGTGGTATTCAAAGCCAGTGTGCTGGATCCATGAAGCAGCAGTGCTAAACATTGTGTCCACAAAGCCATCCAAGGTTAAAGATATTAATCTAAAAAAATAAAAAACAAACAAAAAATCCAAATATCCACTCTTAAGCTGGGTTGAGACTATGACTCTTCAACAGAGACTGAAGCTCTGGTCAAGGCTGAAGGAAAAATGGATAGTTTATTTTGATGGTGCTCTTTTCCAGAAAACTGAGGATAGAGACTAACTTCACATTTCAATATGACAATGAACTAAGAGAACACAGACAACTCCACCAATAAATGATTTTAAAGAAGGAAGGTCTGAATGTGTGTAACAGAGACGGGAGGTAAACATTGAAGTTTTTGAGGAAGCCTTTGATGTAGGCAAATAGATAAAATAGTCATGCTCAGCACAGCAGCAGAGGTTAGTTTATACTTTGGATTCTTCAATCTGTACAACTCTATGTATGTTTTAAAATTTTTGTATATTTTAACCTCTTGGCATTATTGTGTAGAGTGTTATTATGACTGTGCTTCCACTTGTTGCATATGAATCTGAAATTTCAACCTGGTATCCATTTCAACAAAAAATACATTTTTTCAGCTTCCAACAGTTGAAATATTAGTACATGTTTTCGATGACAAAATAGAAGTTGAAGAATATAGAATACTTTCAGAAATGCTCAACAGAACGTAAGAATGGACCGAAACTTCCAGGGGTAATCTCCTACTGCATTCTTTGCCATCATGACTCAATTTGCTGCCAATCTATAAAAAATGGGAATAAGTTTCCTATTTCATTATCAACAATATTGTCAATTATTAAGTTCACTTTCACTGCAAGAAGCTATCAAGTCATGAAAGATAATCAGAAGATCACTGTATCAAGTGTGATCAAAAATTTTAGGGACTGACTTTGGATATGTTTAAAATGTAGCACATATTACATTGGTTACCCCCTTCGAACATTTAGTTACTTTTAACTGTGTGATTTTATAGTATCAAAAAATACATTTGCTATTTATAACTTAAAGTGAACAATTCTGTTATAGCCGGAGTCATACAATGCTTGTGGGTACATGTATCTGCTTAAAATATTCATCATCTGGATAGAGAGAGTACAGTTTTGGGTTTGGAAGGCAAATGCTTTTCCACCAAATATGTGAACAATAGTGCCACATACCACATGCCTATGTCCTTTATGTTACACTTGTAATTTGGGGGCTTTCCATAGAAAAATCTAATGAATTAACTGGGAATATTCTGTAGGTCAAGTAAATATATGTCAGTTTTCTTTTTTTTTTTTTTTTTTTTTTACTAAATATGGAAAAAGCTTTCTGCTGTGGGAGGTAGTGAAGGAGTTAAAGATCAACCCTATCTGTGATAGGATTTTTATGACTAATACCATATGGATACAGCCTATCCTGCTATCACTTTACTTGAGTAAAAGTTAAAATGTGATCTGAGTCAGATCATAGGAAAGCAATTCCTCATAAATAGATACTCCTCATCTTTCACTCCATGCCTAATGTCCTCCAGTACAAAGTCATGTCTGCTCCTATGCCAGCTCTACTCTCTAATAAAAACATTAGAAAATATTAACTTAATGGCATGTGGTTAAAAAAAGAGAATCTTATTTGTGCATTGTCCTTTGTATTGATCACATCATGTGCTGGAGTTGTAATCTGATTTTATTTTAATCCATTTTACTTCAAAATAACAAAAAATCTTAAGCAGCAGTATTAACATCATGAAATGTTCAATCATATAGGATAAGTACAGCTGTATTATACGTTCAAGTCAACCCTCTAAAGATTGTATATCTAAAAGATGTTATACAGAACTTGCAGTATTTAGTCATTTAAACTAGTATGTAGCAGCTAAAATGTTTCTAACATATCTTGTATTAACTTATGAACTTGAACTTTACTGCCAGGCAATATTACTTCCAATTGCTCTTGGTGTTATATTCAAATATATCACAAAAACTAAATGAAATTAACAGCACAATATACAGTTTTATACTGTATATGACACCATTATAACCTTTTACAGTTACTTGAAAGTTTTCACATTTTATTATTTGTTGTGATGTGATATTTTGCATAAAAGTTGATAAATATTTTATATATCTTTATTTGTAACTTAGGCAAAGCAATGTAATATTAGTGTTACATTATTGAGAAGCATGTCATGCTTCAGACAAGTTTGGCTAATGTTTCTCTGCTGTTTCTCAGTCAACCCCCATAGGAAAGCCAGACTGCCTAACTGCCAAGCTTTACCTTAACATATGGTTTTGGGGGATGGCAGGTGTGAAGGTGTTCTATTCCCCCATTTGTCTGAAGTATGGCTGATTGGAACTGGCTTGTATCAGAAGCTTTTAAGTACTATGATGCCCTATTGGCTCTAGGGGTTGGACAAAACTCTCTTATCAAACTGATGAACCAAAAAGGACAACACAATGAAGAGCACAGCTCAACAGCCATATTGAGACAGACATGCGGCCTGTTCTGAAGAAAGCTGACCTCAAATGATGCCTTAACTAGAGACATTTTAAGTAATTAACAAGTCTGTGTGACACCTGAAACTACACATCACCATTTAACAGGTTGTATTGTTGCCAATATTCAAATGTACTTTGCATATTGTTATTATTTATGAATATTATCAATAATACATTGTTTAAATTGTAACTTAACTCCTGCTTGTCTTTTACTACACTTAATTGCCTGAGATTATAGATGTAGAAGGGAAGGTGGGGAGAAGTTATATGGGACAATACCTTATAAACAGTGGTAAGTCTGTGAGATTAGAGGCATTCTGAGAAAGGCTACATATTAATAATACAAAAGGGGAAAGTGGAGTAATATATTACTCCATCCATCCATTTTCCAACCCGCTATATTCCTAACTACAGGGACACTGGGGCCTGCTGGAGCCAATCCCAGCCAACACAGGGCACAAGGCAGGAACCAATCCCGGGCAGGGTGCCAACCCACCGCAGGACACACACAAACAACACCCACACACCAAGCATACACTAGGACCAATTAAGAATCGCCAATCCACCTAACCTG
Organism: Erpetoichthys calabaricus; assembly: GCF_900747795.2. NCBI lineage: Eukaryota > Metazoa > Chordata > Cladistia > Polypteriformes > Polypteridae > Erpetoichthys > Erpetoichthys calabaricus. The sequence continues at coordinate 162,262,498 of NC_041400.2, forward strand.
CATGTCTTTGGACTGTGGGAGGAAACCGGAGCGCCCGGAGGAAACCCACGCAGACACAAGGAGAACATGCAAACTCCACGCAGGGAGGACCCAGGAAACGAACCCAAGTCCCCAGATCTCCCAACTGCGAGGCAGCAGTGCTACCCACTGCGCCACCGTGCTGCCATATATTACTCTACCAAGCCAAAACATTATTATACAGTATAACATTAAATCACTGTAAAATTAATTTGGTTGTTTTAACACTGATCAAACAAAAAAGATTATTTAATGTCAATGTGATAACAGATCTCTGCAAAGTAGTCTAAATTAATTACAATTATAAAACGCAAAATAACTGATAATATAAGTATTACAAACCTAAATCATCAGTTGTTTAGTCAATTGATTTTAGAAGTCACATATTTAGTTCAATAGAGATCATCTGTCTGTAGACAAGTGGCACCTAGTGTGGGAAGATTGATGCTTTCATGTCCACAGGGTTATAAAGGCCGAGAGGTCAAACCTCAACACAAAGAACAAGTGTAATAGAGGTAAGATCCAATTGGTTGGTAAGTGGTATATAATCAAAAGGGTGTTGAGATTTTGTGTGTTGCAAGGACACCTGTATGTTTGTCAGTGCTGGTGATAGTGAACCCCTTTGTGGAGTACTAAGAGTGACAGGCATTTGGAATCACTCTTATATGTATTTCAGTGAAGAGGATCCTATGTGGAATATTGCAGGGTGACTGGCAGTTGGGCGTCACTCGAATCTTTGTCTGGCTAGGATCTCTATTTGTGTTTATTACTGCGTGTGTTAATCTTAAGGTGCCGTAGGAGGCCAATCTACTAAAAGGACAGTATGTTTCACAAATCCTGAAAATACAATGCCTTAGGTACATCTTCTAAATACTGACTTATAAGGGATAAATACTTACATGATTAATTATTCTGTATTTTATAACTGTAAATAATTTACATCACTTTGTACATATTTATTTTCATTTTAACATGAAAGAGTCTTTTTTTTCTGATGATCAGTGATAAAAAGCCAAATTAAACACACAGTGATTCAATGTTGTATAACATAATAATAAAATGTGAAAACTTTCAAAGGAGTGAACACTTTTTATAGTTTATGTATACAATAGTGAATGATAATACATAGCACAGCTGAAATTGCAAGAAAGTAATGCATGAAAGTTTAGAGAGTTAGTGTACCCCATGAGCTGAACCTTCTTCCATTAACCTGTATGCAAACCACATACTACATAGTTCTTTGGCTTGAATGAATTTATTAACAAAGAAAGAAGAAAACAATAAGAGGCCACTCATGAGCATTTAGTTTTGTCTGTACACTTACTTTGAACCCCAACAACTTTAAATTCCGAAGGATGCCATTTCAATTCCCACCTGCGACTCAATGAATGTCCCTGTGTAATTTACCAAGTCTGCATTTCAATTGTAAAAAGAGAATAAAAACTGTAAACAGTTGTATCCGAATCATTTTAGTCACTTTGAATAAACACATCAGCCAAATATATGATCATGATCATAATCATATTACTTTTAAATTAAGAAGAGCAAAGTTAAAACACATCTCTAACTGTGCAGCTAATTTATTGTTTTGTTCCTGGTCCTCAAGTTGACAAGTTCTTACACAGTGTTTTCTACCTTGTGTTCCGCTAAATTAGTTGAATTTTGCAATCAGGACATGCCAGTGCTTACTACCAATAGGATGAGTTCTATGTTGCTAAAGTACATAAAAACATAAATTAGATTTTGATAAAAGGATTTACTTTACTAAATAAATCAAAGCCTCCTTATGAGTAAAGCAGGTGCTTGTATTTTAAAGGTATAAGGTATAAGGATACCCTTATATCTTAACCTGCTATGTGCTCCACAGTCTCTAGTGCAGTCTCTAGTCTTGAAACTAATCTACAAATTCAAAACATAATCATTATATTTACAAGAGAGATGAAAGCATTATCAGTATACAGTAGTCACTGATTAGAGAACCTTGATTAGATGTCCAAGTATTGAATAGACAAAGTCACAAGCTCTCAATCTATGTTTATACATTTTTCTTACTAGTCCCATCCAGGATTCAGGGTGTAACCCAATCATAGCATTTCACTTCCACTTTCCTGCCAATAAAATGCAATGCACTTCCTGATTTTGGTAGTGTCTTTCTTGTTCTGTAACAGCAGCATTTTTCTCCTCTCCATCTCACACAACCACAGAAAAAGAATAAACTAGCAGTTTGACAACCATCACAGTGAGAAGTAAACAGGCGGAAAAAGAGCTATTTAATCACTTATTCTTCACATAATATTAAGAATTTAGGTTCAATGCTAATTATCAAAAAAAACACACGATCTGACTAAATTCTTAATGTACACTGGATTTATACTGCTTGATGTCCAGTCGAGTAAGAAAAACAAAGTATGTGAAAGTGTAACAGATGTACATACTCTTAGGCTGCAATGTATGCTACAACACTTGCATGTTAATAAAGAAGAGAATTTCAAGTATTTATGCAATGGACTCACCCTAGGATTTTTTGTTTTGTGGCTTTTCACCCACAACTTTCATTTACCGATTAAGGCATGTATTTGAAACCCCACTGATTCTTCACCCTCTATATGAAGATAAGCCAAAAAGAATATCATGAACTTGAAACATAAACTTTTGAAACAACTAATGTCACTTAATTTGGCTAATGGTAAATTAACTACGGATACAAACATGTAATACAGTATTCAGTTTCTTCCAATATGATTAACAATCCACTTATTTTTAAACTGCTTTTCCTGATTAGGGGTACAGTGTCCATATTTGTGACCATATTTGCACTTTGCCAACATAACATAATATAAAATTCCCAAAGTCAATCCGGGTCCTGATGCCTACCTGGCAACAACTAGGGTGCAAGAGAGCTACCACCCTGAGACAGGATGTCAGCACATTGTAGGGACAACTCATGCACACACCCACAAACTGCCCACACTAACACACGGACATTCAACCTAACCTATACGGCTTTAGATGTATGGAAGGAAAACCAGAAAAACCAGACAAAAATTCACCCAGGCCTGGAGAAAACATACTCAAACGTACTAAGAGTACCCGCTCAAACCCAGGATGCTGGATCAGTGAGCCAGCACACTATGTACAGCACCAACTCTGCATAAAAATAATTAAACACCTCTGGGCTTTAGTAGTCTAATGAGCAATACAATTATATAATACAAAAAAGTGGTATTAGCAAACTGTGCCATTACCAGTTAGGCTGTTTAATAGTAAAGATTAGCTTGAATAAGAACTTTAATTGATAAGATCAAGAAGAATGAATGTCTTAAATTTTCATTTATTTTATATATTTGTGACTTAATGTACATGGGTTTCTAATTTTTTTGATAGTTTTGTCATTTACTTGTAGCACACATTACCAAATGAATTTCCCATTAGGATTAATGAGGCTTTCTCTACATATTTGTTTTATTTTATTTTTCATTTTAACTTTTGAAAAATTTGACTCAGTTGTATTAAACAGTCGTATTCATTTGTCAAAAAAATTCAGACAGAATAATTAAAACTAATGAATAAATACAAGAAAAGAAATAAATAATATTACTGAATCAAGTACATTAAAAAGAACTCTAACAACATGAAGACAGTACAGCTTTGTGTGCTTCTAGCTCTAGCAATTAACATTTTATTTAACAGTAAAACCTCAGGAACAGTTTAAGTAAAAGTTTCCAGGAAAACAACCAAGAAAAATCTAAAATCTAACCTGAAAGAACCTCACAGGAGGAATGAAAAAATATGTTCAGAGCAATTTCCAACATTATCTTAAAAGAAGTTCTCCTGGAGTGTTCAAAACATTTTACAATACGTAGCATTTAGTAAACGACAGTGAATGCCGCAGCAGAACATTGTTTCATTTATTATAACATGATACTGATGTAAAAGACAATATTATGAAAACTGCTCCTATATTTTCTATTAAAGAAGGCACATGAACATATTATTAAATACATTATGTAAAAAGGTTGAAGGCCAGAAAAGTTTATTTGTTCTTTGGCAGAAGGGCTTTTAAAATGTCTGAAAGTATTGAGCAGAATAACATTCTTTTACAGTGCATATCCAAATGCAGAGATATTAATTCACTCATTATTGGTAGAACATTTTGATGATCTATATGTACTACTTTTGTCTATCCATCCATTTTCTTTTTCTATTTAGACTCTAATGTTAGAATTTTATGTACAGTATAATTAAGAATCACTCTTGCATTTTATAATGTAGTTAATGGTGAATGGGGTCCCATTGTGAAGAAAAGCCTTAAAACCGACTGGACACATCCATTTTGAAGTAGCAAATGATCTGACTTAAGAAAACATGCCTTGTGCATTTCTGGGGCATGCTTGTGACAATAACCATAAAGTAGAAACAATACATTTTATAACACCTTCTTGATACTGTTTTCTTGAGATAATGATATATTTCTTGCTGGTTCACCTGTTTGAAGCAGGCATTGTAAGTGGAGTTATGAAAACCTCCATGAAGTGCCATGCACACCAAGTGGCACTTTGTACACATAACAATAGACGTGAACTGAACTGATTACACTTCATTGTACTTTAAGTAAAAGCCTTAGATTTTTGATAGAGTCAAGGTACCTGGCACCTAGATAGAGTCAAGGCCCCATTTTCCACTAAAATGATAAAAAAAAAAGTCACAGAACATTTATCAAATGTTTTAATGTATGATGAGTCACTCTTCCTGAAGATATGGTAATAGAAAAAACTGAGGACTTTTTGAGCATTGGCACTGACTTTTACTAATCAATTTGTACATACACGGGAAAAACATGTAGACTTCATGTAGAACCTGTCACTGTGAGGCAGGAATGACAGCTATGCATTACCACTCTGCTTATGCTACAAACCCTGTACTAAACTTAAAAATTGATTAAACCTAGGTGAACTGGCTATGCTAAAATGGCCCTAATGTGTATGTGTGAGTCTGTGTGTTCGCATAATGATGCACTTGTGTCCTGTCTGGGGATTTTTTCTGCCTTGCAGGGATAAGCTCCACCAGCCCAGCAACCCTGCCATGTATAAGTCGGCTAGGAAGATGGATGGAAGCCTATAACATCTGTTCAGCTCTAGTCACTTGATTGCACATTACACATGTGTTCAATGTTCTCTCTCCTTCGTATAAAATGACATGGATACACTGTTAATACGTGTGAAATTTCAAGACATAATCAATACTCATTAACATTTCTAGCATGAAAAATGCAAGCATTCAGTAAACTTTAAGTCTTTTCTTCAAAATGGGATAATTTTCCCATTAGTTCCATTATAAAACCCAAAAGCAGGCTAGTTTTTTTTTTTAAATTAATAAAATATGCTTTACTTTAGCACTCAATTTTATGTGGTAAACTAATAATAGTAATAAACTAATAATAATAATAATAATCATACACAAATGGTTGCGAAGAAATAACTTTGACTTGTAAAATACTAAATTTATCCTTTAACAACACTAACAGTTCTTGACTTCATTTGTCATTTCTATGAATGTGCTACCCACCTGAGATGGTTTGAAATCTAAGTAATCAATGCAGACCACAGTGTTAGTGTTTGCAGTGCACCGTGAAATGCAAATGTCTCTGGTATGGGTTTTATAAAAGTAGTATTAACATTTGTGATGCAACATCTGTTGGAATGACAAAGACACAGCAATGAGACAGACACAGTGAAAGACACACAGACACTTATCCTTTTATTAAGGTGGAAAACTATAGCATTTCTGGGGGACAACAATACATTTTATTAAATGTTCACAGGAGAATGTTGGTGATAAGAACTAATGAATACCAGAGGGCAGATGGTATCTGGTATCTGAAAAGAGTTTGTTTTGGAAAAAAACAAGTAATAACAGAAAATTACGTTGTAATTTTATTGTAACTGATCTTCACATTAAGACTCAGAGTAAATTTAAGATGAATATAATTTATTTACAAAATATATCTCAAAAATAGCCTCAGAAGGTGCTGAAGTATAGCAGCACACAGTATTGTATGTACTGTACAATATGTAATCCTTTAAGTTAAAAACTGGAAGTCCACCAATTAATGATAAGAAGAAAGATGGGTTTATAAGTAGCATTGTAGTTATTTGAACTAAAAGCAATCTTAATTTAAAAATCTTAGAAATCATACAATAGAGATGTGAACATCATTATTATGAGGACCAAGGTAACTCAGTTCATGTCACCCAAAAATTACTTAATATACTAGTAATTAACTAATCACCCAGAAAAAGCATTTACACATTATTTGTTACACGTTTTAATACATAAATAGTTACTAACGCACACATTTTTCTTCATTCCAAGCATAAGTAAGTCAGGTCAACTGCTTAAAGTCCCACAGGGTCAGGGGTGGAATTTGAACCTGTGACCTTGTGAGATTAAGGCCAACTCATTAAGCACATGGTCACTCTGTAACTGTGGTTACTACTAATAATTTTACATCAGGGCACCAGATTCCACCTAATAAGAAGACTCCTACTCTGACAACTACGAACAAACACTACATATTTATGTTGCTCATGGGTTATCTATTTGTAAAGGTTCCTTACACCCCACTAGAGAAATAAATTTAAAAAATTAAATATTCAGCATGAGTGGTATGAAAAGAATGTTAAATGGTCTGACCTCATGGCTGTTCAAGTAGCCCCATTACTAATATTTAATGAATGCTTTATCTATTAATTACATGGCTGTTAAATAAATATTTAACCAATGAGCAACCAACTAAAACAAAAGACCACTGTAAGTTAGTGAGTCTAAAATATTAAGAAAAGGGGTTCACTTACCAAAACAAGGACTGAAAAAATTATTTTTGATCATCATCTGACAGTTACAGTTTTCACATTAGCATGAAACAAATTTTCAAGGCACCATGATTTTGTCCCTTTTCCAATGCAATGAATTTGGTCTCTGCCATATAAGCATCCTACAACCTCACTATTATAAAGTACAAAAAAGGAGAGGCTAATGTAGCATCCCAGATCTGTTAACACATACTTGTACAAATCTGAAGAGCATACTTGCATGGCAGCTGAACTGTGACCATGCAGACTCGGTTAAAATTGCCCAGTACATAATTAGAACCAGGCTCCCATCTAAATAGGTCATTTATGACAAGATATGCCTAAAGAAATCATTTTTCATTGCTTCAGATCTCCACATACTGCAGCATCCAATGAAAAGACAAATGTTATTCACTCAGGTCTTATTAAAGTGTCTTGTCCACTCACTAAATATTACCAACAATTCTATACACACTGAGTACAATGATGGTTACTTGTTCCGTGAGATGCATGCTGCATATTTACATCCAGTATTTAATTTTCATTGACATTTATTGTTACTGCTTATTGCTTTAGTTTTGTTTGGTAATGTGAGCCTGCTATGTATTTGAAAGAAGTTATTTCAAAAATGTAAGATAACATTTCCGCTCTCTTTATACAAAGAGTTTGTGCATAAGCATAGCTATTAATATATTACAGTAAGTATCATTATGTCTCAGGTCATTTGATGATATGATTGAAAGTTTACTGTTGCATACACCACTATGAAAATAGCAGAAAGTTTCAAAACACGGTCAAATATAACAGAGGTGCTTGGTCCAAGAACCATGTTAAAAAAAAAAAAAGAAAAGAAACACCCATTAGATCTTACAACACGTTGCATGGAATATCTACCACCCAGCTGATGTTGATATACTGTTCATAACTTTTCACATTCTGCCTGCAGTACCCTAACAATGTTTTATTTTGGAAAAGGGTGGATCTCATAATGCCACAAAGGAACAAATGACTGGACACATCTGAAGATGACAAAGACAATATCAAAGTCTACAACTACTTTTCTATGTATTGCTCATAAGTGTGTGTGCCAGTGAATAAATGTACAGATGTATGAGATTATATTACCTTTCTTTTGAAAAGCCCTCCTGCCAAGTGATACACAGTATTCTAGATTAGCAATTGTTTTATATTGTAATCTAAGGTATAATGACAATATAAACATTTAATTCTGCACCAGACAATATTTTCAAGTATACCAACTTTCTGCAGAGCTCAGCATATTCTGTAAGATTCAATACTTTGGATAGAAGTTTCCAATGAAGCTTCCATTACCAGTGCATAAATTCAATAACTTAGCAATGCAGCTAAAGGCTAGCTGAATTTACAAAGAGTTTCCTAAATATTTACTAATACAAGACAGTAAATTAGGTGAAGAAGTTGCCTTATTAGGATTTATCCTCCCCTCTGGAGCCTTTTGCAAATACACCAATTTGCAAAGTGTTTAGTTTAAGGCTGTTTTGTCTATTAGACACAGCTACAGTTTAAACCATGGCTAAATTTAAAAAGCAGGCACACAGAATGTATATACTACTCAAAAAATTAAAGGAACACTTTCTAATCAGAGTATAACATTCAAGTCAATGAAACTTCTGGGATATTGATCTGGTCAGTTAAGTAGCAGAGGAGGTTGTTAATTAGTTTCAGCTGCTTTGGTGTTAATAAAATTAACAACAAGTGAACTAGAGGGGCAACAATGAGACGACCCCCAAAACAGGAATGGTTTAACAGGTGGAGGCCACTGACTTTTTTCCCTCCTCCTCTTTTCTGAATTTTTTTTCCACTAGTTTTGCATTTGGTTACGATCAGTGTCACTACTGGTAGCATGAGGCGATACCTGGACCCTACAGAGGTTGCACAGGTAGTCCAACATCTCCAGGATAGCACATCAATACGTACTATTGCCAGAAGGTTTGCTGTGAATTTCCAGCACAGTCTTAAGGGCATGGAGGAGATTCCAGGAGACAGGCAGTTACTCTAGGAGAGCTGGACAGGCCCGTAGAAGGTCCTTAACCCATCAGAAGGACCGTTATCTGCTTCTTTGGGCAAGGAGGAACAGGATGAGCACTGCTAGAGCCCTACAAAATGACCTCCAGCAGGCCACAGGTGTGAATGTCTCTGACCTAACAATCAGAAACAGACTTCATGAGGGTGCCCTGAGGACCCGACGTCCTCTAGTGGGCCCTGTGCTCACTGCCCAGAACCATGGAACTTGATTGGCATTTGCCATAGAATACCAGAAATGGCAGGTCCACCTCTGCACCCTGTACTTTTCACAGATGAGAGCAGGTTCTCCCTGAGCAGATGTGACAGGGTCTGGAGAAGCTGCGGAGAACATTATGCTGCCTGTAACATCGTTCAGCATGACCGGTTTGGTGGTGGATCAGTGGTGGTCTGGGGAGGCATATCCATGGAGGGATGCACAGACCTCTACAGGATAGACAACGGCACCTTGACTGCCATTAGGTATCGGGATGAAATCCTTGGGCCCATTGTCAGACTCTGTGCTTGTGCAGTGGGTCCTGGGTTCCACCTGGTGCACAACAATGCCCGGCCTCATGTGGCGAGAGTATGCAGGCAGTTCCTTGAGGATGAAGGAATTGATACCACTGACTGGCCCCTATACTCACTTGACCTAAATCCAATAGAACATGTCTGGGACATTGTGTTTCGGTCCATCCGACACCGCCAGGTTGCACCTCAGACTGTCCAGGAGCTCAGTAATCCCCTGGTCCAGATCTGGAAGGAGATCCCCAAGGACACCATCCGTTTTCTCATTAGAAGCATGCCCCGACGTTGTCAGACATGCATACAAGCACATGGGGGCCATACAAACTACTGAGTATGATTTTCAGTTGCTGCAATGAAATTTTGGCAAAATGGATTAGCCTGCCGCATCATTTTTTCACTTTGATTTTCAGGGTGTCTTTGAATTCAGCCCTCTGTAGGTTGATCATTTTCATTTCCATCAAACTATGTGGCATCCTTTTGTTCCAAACACGTTATCCGGTCCATACCAGTATAGATATACAGCATGATTATTTTTCCCATTGAGATTTGATGTGTTTTCAAAGTGTTCATTAATTTTTTGAGCTATTTATTTTACAGTCACCCTCTAGGCTGTCAAGAAAGGATTTTTAGACAGACCAGAACTTTTGGATTTTTTGTTGGTATAAATATAGGATGTGTATAGAGGGTATGTATAGAATCATCCAATTCATACTTATATTTCCTGGGCTCAAACTAGCAGCAACAAGTCATTGATCTCATACAGTTCCTATTGGTGTCACAGTTCACTCTGCCTCCTCTTGGGGAAATATGCTAAGAACAAAGTAAGAACTACTGGAAAAGGGGCAGAGAACCACAGGTATTTGTTCTGATGTTTTACCAGGTAAGGAAGTATGTTACATAGGACACCTAAACTATTCCCCCACGATAATTTTAAAAGAAAATTCACCATCTTAATAATATAGAACTCTGTCTGAGACACTTCTCATGTACGTTCATACCAGGCCCATCGGTTAGGCAAAGGAAGATCTATATGTGCACAAGCATTCTTGGTTTCAAAGATCTTTTAAAAACTGAAAACCCTTGGTAAGCCACATGCCCATTAGCACTTACAATGGTAGTACTGTGCCAGTAACCCTTAATACCATACAATATTTGCTTTAGGATAGCACAGTGCTGCAGTGGTGAGTGCACACCTCCTCATAGCTCCAGACTCCCAAGTTGAGATCTCTGGCCTATCTATGTTGGGTTTGCATATTCTCCTCATGTCTGTGTATATTTTGTCAGTACTCTGGTTTGACTTCCATGGACTGAAGATATGCATACCATGCTAAGCGGTGATTGTACCAGTAGGTCTTCCCTTTGATGTGCTTTGTCCAGAGTTTGTTGCCATCTTAGATTAGGTTATATTAGATAAACTTTATTAATCCCAAGAGGTAATTTAGATACATACATCAGCAGAAGCATACCTAGTCTCACAGGACAAGTAATAAAATCAAACAATAAATATCTAAATAAATAAATGTATATTGTACAGAAATAGCAAAATTGACTTAAATACCATGAACACTTTGAAGTGCTTGCCTGGAATGAGCTTGTGGCTAAAAGTTTAACAGCGTGCCTCCTGGAGGGGATGGAGGAGATTTTCATGAATGTATCCAGTTTTGCCACCATCCTCTTTTCCACAACAGCTTCCAATGTATCCAGGTTTAGCCCTGTGGTGGAGGAGACTTTCCTTATAAGTTTGTTCAGTTTGTGCATCTTTTGAATTCAATTTGCTTCCCCAGAAGACCACAACATAGAATAATATGCTGGCTACTATGGACTGGTAGAACATTTCCAGCAGGTTGCTGGAAGCCTTGGATCTCCTCAGTCTGTTCTGGCCTTTCATGAACTGTTCCACTGTGTTTTCACACCAGTTCAGCTTGCTGTTTATGTGAATTCCCAGTTACTTTTAGCTCTGCACCAATTCCACATCCAACCTTTCAATAGTGACTGCTCTCAGAGGCCATTTGTCACGCCGGAAGTCCACCACCAACTCTTGTTTTGCTAGTGCAAAATGAAACAGTGGGACCATGTATAAAAAGTGTTGTAATTTCTACATGATGTGACTTCTCCAATTTTATCATTCACTAGTAGTTCAGTGCCATAAGACCGCTGTTGTTTATCTTACGCTTGCAAACAACAAAGTTAAACGAATAACTAAATAACTACAAAAGACATTTTAAAGCAAGAAAATTATGATTTTCAATGTGTTCCTTCAACTTTTATAGGAATGAGGCATGTTTTTTGGGTTTCAAGGGATGTACAGTAGGTAGAGCAATCGGGGATGTTAATGATTTCCCTTATTCAATTAACTTATAGCCATTAACAATATCCATCCATCCATCCATTTTCCAACCCACTGAATCTGAACACAGGGTCACGGGGGTCTGCTGGAGCCGATCCCAGCCAACACAGGGCACAAGGCAGGAACCAATCCCGGGCAGGGTGCCAACCCACCGCAGGACACACACAAACACACCCACATACCAAGCACACGCTAGGGCCAATTTAGAATCGCCAATCCACCTAACCTGCATGTCTTTGGACTGTGGGAGGAAACCGGAGCGCCCGGAGGAAACCCACACAGACACGGGGAGAACATGCAAACTCCACGCAGGGAGGACCCGGGAAGCGAACCCGGGTCTCCTAACTGCGAGGCAGTTTGATTATAAATTAATTCAAATTTGCATCAAAACATTTAAGTGCTGTAGTGCATTGCTACATCTACTACAGACTTACAGTACTTTGATACATGTTTTTCATTTAAATTGACAACAGAAGGCAGTACAGTAATCCCTCGCTATATTGCGCTTCGACTTTTGCGGCTTCACTCTATCGCAGATTTTATATGTAAGCATATTTAAATATATATCGTGGATTTTTTGCTGGTTCGCGGATTTCTGCGGACAATGGGTCTTTTAATTTCTGGTACATGCTTCCTCAGTTGGTTTGCCCAGTTGATTTCATACAAGGGACGCTATTGGCAGATGGCTGAGAAGCTACCCAACTTACTTTTCTCTCTCTCTCTCTTGCTCTGACATTCTCTGCTCCTGACGGAGGGGGTGTGAGCAGGGGGGCTGTTCGCACACCTAGACGATACGGACGCTCGTTTAAAAATGCTGAAAGATTACCTTCACGTTGCTCCCTTCTGTGCAGCTGCTTCGTGAAGCGACATGCTACACGGTGCTTCGCATACTTAAAAGCTCGAAGGGCACGTATTGATTTTTGCTTGTTTGTTTTTCTCAGTCTCTCTCTCTCTCTCTGACATTCTCTGCTCCTGACGGAGGGGGTGTGAGCTGCTGCCTTCATTGCAACTGCTTTGTGCCGTGGTGCTTCGCATACTTAAAAGCCAAACAGCCCTATTGATTTGTTTGCTTTTCTCTCTCTCTGATATTCTCTGCTCCTGACGTGCACTCCTTTGAAGAGGAAGATATGTTTGCATGCTTTTAATTGTGAGATGGAACTGTCATCTCTGTCTTGTCATGGAGCACAGTTTAAACTTTTGAAAAAGAGACAAATGTTTGTTTGCAGTGTTTGAATAAAGCTCCTGTCTCTCTACAACTTCCTGTGTTTCTGTGGAAATCTGTGACCCAGGCATGACAATATAAAAATAACCATATAAACATATGGTTTCTACTTCGCAGATTTTCACCTTTCGCGGGAGGTTCTGGAACGCAACCCCCGCAATCGAGGAGGGATTACTGTAGTTAAGCCACTGAACTTGTCAGATTGTTTTATATCCAGAAGCAGACTAAATGCCTTCAGTGAAAATGGAGCATGTTAAATTTAACTCTGTTTGGCAGCATTTTGGGCAAAAGAGGTGAGAAAGCTAGCTGAAAACATTGGAAACCTCTAATAAAATGCAAAAACAGCATATGTACAGTGTATTACCATACAAAAAATAAGCATGCCACTTGCAAGATCAGATTGTTAACCTACCATATCAGGGCAGTCATAAAACAAAAGAGAGCAGCACGACACATTATCTATCAATATGGCTTTCATTAAATGTGGCAGCTTGTCAATTATTTTGAGCCAGGGTATCACATTCCATTTAGAGTGACTGTTACAAATTATTTGACTGTTCAGTCTCGATCTTGAAATAGCCCATATGCATGCCTATTTCTAACTTAGAATCTTTCCAGACTTTATCATTGAGCAAGTAATATAAAACTATACCCAATCTATAATCTATAGCTGTTTTATTTCTGTAATATGTCAAAGGGGAATGTCATATGTTTTAATCATTGTTCTCACAACAAAGCATTTTCTTACTAAGAACAAGTGAATCAAAAGCTGAACTTTATATACAGTTTCAAAATAAATAAATATACAATACTTACTAACATACTACTTATAATACTAGGTTATGCATAGGTCAAATTTACTGCACTTTCTAAAAATTGAAAAATTAATGAAACCAGTGAACATTATAGTGAACAGCAACTTGAATTTCCAAGAAATAAACCAGTATAAACCATCTTCATTTAATGTAACTGTATTGCCATATATGGCTGATATTAATTAAGCTACATGTCATTGTTTTTGACACAGATTATGCTTTTTACACTAACAGATTTATACAACTTTGGTTGCATAGTATTTCTAAGAGATAGATAGATAGATAGATAGATAGATAGATAGATAGATAGATAGATAGATAGATAGATAGATAGATAGATAGATAGATAGATACTTTATTAATCCCAAGGGGTAATTCACAAAGAAATGTACAAGTACTGTATATGCCTTTGTGGAAATAGTTTCATTATCAGTGCTAAACGTTTTCATTTTGAGAAAAACAAGTTTAAGTTACAGTATTTCACAATCAAGGTGTGATTTCAGTTTTAAAGTCAAAACCAAGTATGAATTTGGTGTCAAGCATAAGTTACTGTTCAAGATGATCTATTCATTTGTTATGATACTGCCTGGGTTTGTTTTTGTTATTTCCTGCTAAATTGTTACTTTGGAATTATTATTAATATTCATGTGATTTTTTATTTATATGAAATTTTGGTTAAAAATGTTACGTTTATTTATTATTTCATACATAGGTATTGTATATTTAAGTTGTTTGAACTGTGGGTTTAACCCTAAGAGGTGGAGCCATCATGATATCACCTTGACGGGACGCCTTCTGCCTTTATATTCAGCTTTAAGAGATGGCTCTCCACAGTTTCTCATTGCAAATTGTGGAGAAAACATCTGACCTGTGAATTCTGTATTGATCTTTCAGATTTCTCTGGATTTACTGCAACTGTTTTTGGATTCTGGGTATTGCATAGCAGATTTAGTCTTGTTTGTTTTGGATCGACATTTTTGACTTTTGCCATTTTTTCTTCCTTTGCTTATTTAGTAAATTTTTTGAATTTAAAAGAACCTACTTTTGTTTTTGTCCTTCAACCCAGGAGAGTTCATGGTTTTCCTCTTTTCTCGGTCTGGTAGCCAGGGATGAGGCCAGTTTCTGAGGCTAACCTGTAAAGTTTTGGTCTCTTTGTCATTTATTCTGAGATTTGCTCACCCATTTTCCACCATTTTGTGTTGCTGCATCACAACATCAACTATTAAGTAGCTATGCAACTTAATACAACATTCTCAAATCAGCTTAATCCCGTTCAGGGTTGCAGAGCACAGCCCTGTTCAGGACACCAGTGCACTGTAGGGCCTAGTGACACACTCGAATTCACACAGAGCGAAAACAGAGCTGCCAAATAACCTAACCACACATTTTTCAGAATATGGGAGATAAACCAGACTGTTGAAGGGAAAGCCCATATAGCAACAGGAAGAATGTACAAACCTCACACACACAATGACCAGGTATGGTATTTGAACCCAGGTTTCTGGATCCATGAGGCACTTACAACCACAGTGTCAACTTGACTAACAACCTTCATAAACAATATAAACAGTTGATTTTAAAAGAAATATATGTAAAACAACTTAAGTATTGACATTTAGAGCAGGAGAACACAGGGCTGGGGCGGCACGGTGCCGCAGTGGGTAGCGCTGCTGCCTCGCAGTTGGGAGATCTGGGGACCTGGGTTCGCTTCCCAGGTCCTCCCTGCGTGGAGTTTGCATGTTCTCCCCGTGTCTGCATGGGTTTCCTCCGGGCGCTCCGGTTTCCTCCCACAAGTCCAAAGACATGCTGGTTAGGTGGATTGGCGATTCTAAATTGGCCCTAGTGTGTGCTTGGTGTGTTTGTGTATGTCCTGCGGTGGGTTAGCACCCTGCCCGGGATTGGTTCCTGCCTTGTGCCCTGTGTTGGCTGGGATTGGCTCCAGCAGACCCCTGTGACCCTGTGTTCGGATTCAGCAGGTTGGAAAATGGATGGATGGAACATAGGGTTTGCTACAAACTGAGCTCTAATGGAATCATTATCTTAAGAATCCAGAAATCAGGTAGTGCATCAGACCAGTCCAGTGTTGGTCAATAACATGGTTAATATGGACATGGACTTAGACAGGTTTTCAAGTGATCTTGAAAAATTCAGATTAACGCATCAGATACAATCACAGTGTTCATACAAAAATCAACACAAGGAAACCAACTTGTGCAAACCTGACAAATACAAATTCGTAAAAGACTGTTTTATCAAAAAATGTTAAATTCTCCTTAACATATTCCACATAAATTATACTTAAGTCTTTTAAAACTCTCTCCTATCTTTTGTTATTTCACATATGGCTTAAAAATATTAATCTGTATTACTTGTGTCTAAGCCTGCAAGCTATAAAGTAATTAATAGTAATAAGCAAGATTTAAACACTAACAGTAGTGACTAATGACTTTACTGTCTTTATATAGTTGAGAAAGTGCTTCATCCTACAGATGGAATGTAAAAGGAGACTGAATGTCACATACACACACAGAAAAACAACCCCACCACCGTACACTGACAGAAGACCATCAGCATTAGAGTCCTGTTATAAAAACACTAATAATTAAAACAATAAGTAATTTATTTTGCACTTGAAAATGTAAAACCATATTATAATGGTAAATTAGTATTAAATATGCAGATGGCATGCTTTCATGAAAGATATACATGTTTAAGGCCTGAATACCAGCTGATTTGAAATTTAAATAGGATCATAAACTTCCAAAAAAATCTTTATTGCTTTGCTGCTTGAGACCATCAAAGAGCTTAGTATAAGCCTCCTCTCCACCTAGTAGCATGAGGTGGAAATGTAGGGCAGCGGAGAGCAGATCTGCATAGCTTAAAGCTTAATAAACATAAGCTTCAATTTATAAGTGATTAATACAAAAAGCTTGTTTTTTTTCTAATCACTGATGAGTATGTGTACATTAAATGAAGTCCACTAAAAAGTTCATACTATTTGTACAATTGCAATGGTGAAGTTTACTATGGTGAAAACAGCAATTTTTATAAATAAAGGGCACAGTGAATTTCTAAACTTCAGTCACATTTGCCTTTTATTTGGTAAATACAATGACAGGACAGTAAAGCTACAGACAGTAAATCAATCAATTCATATTATTAAATTCATTCAATATACAGTATATTATACAAAAAATATATATATCATTGTGCCTAAATGCTTGAGCTCACTTTGGAAATATGTACCATGCAGCTCAATTATACAATCATTATTCTAAAGTAGTGGTACTCGTCTCCGATTCTGGAGGTGTACAATGGGTGCAAGTTTTCATTTGAAACAGTTTCATAATTAGAAGCCAGACCTAGCATATAATGAAGCTTAATATTTAATTATATGGCTTCTTGGTGCTTTTACTCTTCCAAGACAAATTTTTATCGCATTGTATATTTTTCACTTTCTAAGAAATGTATCCATATCTTTTGCAGTCTGGGACAGGTTTGTACCGCTTGGTCCTTTCCTTTTATATTATTTATTTCATAACATTGTGTTAACACAGATATTTCATGATGCATGTACACAGGTTTAAACAGAAGCATGGTAGCTGTAGAACTGGTGGTTCCTTTGTCATTTGCAACTCATTATTAACTGATGGCTAGTTAAGCAAACAGCAAATAATTAAAACCTTAATGCAGCTGTTTAAAACTAAAATAGGCAATTAAGGGTTCAAAATTATAACAAATGTTAATTAAAACTACGCTCATAAAACATATTGTTTTAGCTGTAAATAAAAGGGTTCTAAGTAATAATTTAGTTAAAGCAAAAACCTGCAGCCACTACAGACCTCCAGGACTGTAGCTGAGTACCCCTGCTCTGAAGTATTCTTTTTTTGCTGTTGATACACTGTGATAGCTTTGCATAACTATAAGGTGTTATCATCTTACTTAACAAAATACTGTTAACAATACTGAAGTTTTCTCAGGGTTTTTTATACCAAAAGTTTAATGAGTGATAAGGAAAGAGGGGTACAGATACATCAGATTTTTGTTTTCTATTAAATAAAATTAAGTCATGCATTTTAATACATGCTTGTTTATGATGGCACTGGACAGTGGTGATTTGTTGCATGGTTGCAAGTAAGAATTTCACTATACACTGTATGTGCATGTAACACTACTACTACAACAACTTCTACAATACTACTCTATTCTCATTCTCTTATAAGAACAGAAGATAATGATTCATCTTGGGTCATTCAGAAGTATGCTGCAGGAAATAGTTGAGGACTGCCTGAACAAAGATCAATCAAGAGAAATATCTAGTCACATTACTGATTAACTGTTATTTCTTTAATACAATAAAAAGGTCTGACCAAGGAAAACAATTATGCCCCAGAAACATTGTTTATTTGCAATCTAAACACATACAAAATAAGTTGGTAGGTTGAATACATGCTTTCCCACTTAAATGTTTCCTTCTTCCCTAATGTGACACCCTCCAGTACTTCTAAGATCTCTTCACCATCCTTTTCTCTTAGCTCCAAACCCTCCAGGGCAAAGTTAAATATACACATTTTATAAAACCACAGGAAATGTGAAGCTTTCCTTCAGTCTCAGCAGCCCACCCACTTGGTGTGCTACCTCATAAAAATCTGTATTAAAAATCAAGACAAAGTTATTTGCTCATTCAGGAGTCTCTGAAAAATCTGTTATTCAAATTATATTTGTATTTACTATATTAATTTAATTTTGCTACAATAACTTTATATATCTTTACCAAAAGAAAGAACTCTGCATTTTATATTATGAACCACACTTTAACACTAATAAGTACAGAGAAGACTAGTGGAAATTAAGATGCCAAACGATAGCACTTCT
Source organism: Erpetoichthys calabaricus (assembly GCF_900747795.2). Lineage (NCBI taxonomy): Eukaryota > Metazoa > Chordata > Cladistia > Polypteriformes > Polypteridae > Erpetoichthys > Erpetoichthys calabaricus. The sequence continues at coordinate 162,281,194 of NC_041400.2, forward strand.
TTATAAACACAATGAAGCAAACTGCTGTAAAGGCCTCCTGCAGTCCAATAAGAAATGGCTGGATGAGATTCACTGGTTTAAGTAGGTTAATTACCCATCTTTTTTCATGAAATTGTTTAATTTCACATAAAGTGAAATTTAAGACTTAGTCACTAGTTTTCCATAACTAAAAAGGTACCATGTGTGAATTAGACATCATATAGCGCCCAACCCAGCACAGACTTACACAGAGGCACATGTAAAAACACAAAAGGCTTTATTTCTTTCTTCAGCTGGAGGGCACGTCTTCCCCGTGAACCCCCCAGCCACAACACAGTCCCAAGTACTAAGCACAATACAAATCACAACCCTTCTTCTAGCACCACCACTCCTCCCAGGCAACCTCGTCCTCTTCCTCCCGATTCTGGCCCTGAGTGGTGGTTGCCAGTCCCTTTTATAGCCCACCCAGAATATATACAGTATATATCACCTGTTCCTGATTGCACTTCCGGGTGGGGCTGTAGAGTTGTCCAGGCTGGCTCCGGGATCCATGCAGCACCCCCTGGTGGCCACCCCAGATCCCCACAGGATTGTGGAGAACTCCATCTCCCATGGAACCCTGCGGGAAACTGAGGCACCATCGTCAGCCAGGGAGGCTGCCACCAAGCGTCCCGGGGGAGGTACTGAGGAGCCCATGGCTGCTCCCCCGGAACATAAGTAGAAGGGGCGTCCCGGCCGAGCATGGCACCCAGTCGCCCGCCACATGTTTTTGGTGTACTAAATAAAACCAATAAATATTAAAATTTTGTGCCCATCACATACTCCTTTATACCTAAGTTTGTATTATAATGTGTCGCAGGTGGCTGGGTGTGGCCTGCAATCAGCCACCTACTTAAGGAGCCGCCGCCCTGCAATCAAGGCTGGAGTCGGGTAGGAGGAGGACAAGGCTGATGCAGAGGGGGCGAGGAGAGGCCCGAGTGTGTTGTGTGAAGAAGAGAGAGAAGGCTGAAGGAGCCAAGACTTTGGGAGACTGCGGGAGGGTTTGGTGAGGTGCACTAAGGACTTTGTAAATAATAGTAAGTGTAAAATAAACGTGTGGTGATGAACTGGAACGTGTCTGCCTGCCTGTGTCCGGGAAGCACCCTTTCACAAATGTTACAGTTGATCAAGTATATGTCTGTTGTGTATATTTTTTTCTTATTTTTTTTAATATATGGAAGTATGATAATTACCACTGCTACCTCATAAATCTAACGTCATGAGCTTGAATCCCACACTTTTGGATTTAAGCCCATAAAATGTTTTTTATGTTCTCACTTCATCTGTATTTGCTTTCCTCAAGCTACCTTGGTTTCCTCCCACATACACAAACAGGTATGTGTTAACTTTACCAGCATTTGAAATTGGGTCTATTTGAGTATGGCTGGGCTAAAAGCTCTGACTGCCACCCTCCAATGACTCAGAATTATCAATTATATTGGACCACTATGCCATTAATGTAAGCAATGTTGTACATGTAGATGCCTGTTGCTTCTATGTTATTAATCATTGATAATGAGATCTGGTCAGTCCTAAAATGCATCAGATTAGTATTTGGACAAGTTTTAGGACTATTCACCTAGGCAAAGAGGTAATTTTGTTTAATTTCAGTAGAGAAATTACTACTGAAATTACTACAGTAGAGAGTTCTATTCATTCACATACTTCTTGTAAAATAAAACATGAATAAAACTTTTTAGGTAATACATTTTCAACATCATAATTATTTAATTTATCCTACTTTAACAGACTAATGTGGGGAAGATGCAAAGAACATTGTGGACTGACATTACATCCTCCTTAAAATTGAATTATGGTGCATTGCTTACTGCAGAAGCCATCCCTAATGTTTTACTGAGCAGAATTAAACTTGCAGGTTTTTTCTAAAATTAAAAAATTCATGTATAATAAGCACTAAATTGCTAAAAATGTCCACATTTTTCCATTTATGAACATGCACCACTAGTGAAAAAAATTAAGTATAAAACATTGGGCTTAAAATCATTTTCTAGATGTTATGTAAACTGTTGACAATAAGTACAGTAAAGACAATCTGCAAGATGGACAGATTCACATACAGGTTATGCCAGACAGAAACAGGATAGATATTAATATGACACCCATTTCAGCAGAAAACTGATACAGGGACATACAAAACAAAAAGTCGATAAAAGCCCACAATTCTAATGTAATCAATATGAATATAAGCTATGCATCCTGATCCTTGAATTACAGAACAGGTATCTGGATGTATGATTTCTGGCATATAGCTAGGCATGAAAAATGCACAATCCCCAATTGCCTCTAAACAAAATGTGTTTAACCTCAAGAGGAAAAAAGGAAGGACAGCATAATCGGTAAAAACTGTTCCTTTTTTTGGCAAAAAAGAGGGACCGGAGCCAGTTCACTCCTAATAAAATACCACCAACTTTTAATAACAATTATTAGAACTTCATTTAACTTAACAGAATAACAAAAAGTAGCATACCTAATATACTCCTTAAGTATACATAGTATACTGTAAATAGTAGTATATATTTATAGTAGATATATAGTATATCTATTAAAATATAGTAGTATATATTTACTACTATTCATTAGTCCCAAAGATTTACAAGTTTCCCAAAAGATAGTAAGACTTTCAAATTTCAAATTAAAAAATGTTACACAACAATAAAAATGAATTGCTTACATGAATGAATGAGGAATAAATGTCAGCAGACACAAGTGCTAAAATGAAATACTAATATAATAATACAGCTCTGTTTAAAGCCCACATGTAGATCTGCAGACAGCCGAGACCTGCAAAGTCAAATTATACAACCATTCAGCCACACCTTCAAGCTGAAAGTGAATTTCCTTGTTATTTGCTGCAGGGGGGGTAATTCGATTTCTATTTAATTGAAAAAATGTAAATAAAATGGATTTGGTTTAACTTTCATTTGTTGCTAGTTTTAGCAGGACGTTGAAGCCAAAAACTAGAGTAATTTAAAACCAAATCCTGTAGCCATCCAATGATTGATTACCCTAAACAATACACTGCAGGACTACAGCAGATAGGTGATGTATCCGAGTGGCCAGGGAAATGGACAATGAACATTTTAAAAAAAATGTAGCCAAATTTTTGTGTTTCCTTCATTTGTTTTATGTACAAGATCATTACAAATGCATTTGTCAGGGGTGACAAAGTTACTGATTCTTTACTGAACTCATCTGAATTAAAGTGATAATTAGGGGCACTTGTTAAAATATTTAACAAACGTTAGGCCAGCTCTGTACAATATAAATAAAGCTAACATTAGACCTTAGCAAAAAGGAGAAGATTACATCATATTACATCATAAGATTATATAATGACCAAAAGAAAATTGTCTTAAAAACACTCCATAAAAAATTAAAAGTCATTTTAAGGCCCTGACACTTCACCAAAAAAAAACAAAAACCTGACGCTAAATTGTGCTAACACTTACTATATGTAACTACCTTTCCAAACATTAATATTCAGGAGTGGTTAACTTCTTAAATTTTTCAAAGAGCAAGGTATAAAATATTTCAGGAAGTCGCAATGAACCATAAAACAATAATGTGGGGTCTGCATACCTTTCTTGCCTCAGCAAAAGTCAGTGTTGTTGACACAACATAAACTCAGTAAAAGTTGTATATCTGCCTAAGAAACATGGGGGACTGCTCACTTACAAGAGGACTACAGCTCCACCAGAATTTATTAAAATGTACCCAGATTATCATGAAGAGGTCTGGAACAAAGATCGCTAGATAGTTCAGTTAAAAGTGAAACTCTGTAGTCAAAATAGGTTCCTTTAAGTCTGGAGAAAGGCTAATACAGCATTCCACAGTAAGAAAATGATAATAATCAGGAACGGCAGTTATGTGGTGCTTTATTTGATTCATTAAGAACCTGTGTGACTTGCCATTGTGAAGGAACCATAAATTATGTTCTGTCCTTAGGATTCAGCAGGAGAATGTGCAACAGTCTGTCTATCAGCTAAAGTAGAAGCACTGCTGGGTCATATTAAAATATAATGATTTAAAACACACAAGCAAGTTTACATAAAAGTGTTTTGGAAAAATTAACAGCTGAACCTGAATTAAATACTGTGACACAACATTAACTAAGCAGGTTATTCTTGAAGATCTACAAAATTGCACTGAGCTGAAGCAGAAGTAGGCTAAGAGCCTACTAACCTTTGATCAACATTTACAGGAAATGTCTGGTTGTACTTATTACTACTAAATATGCCATTAACTAGTCCAGAGGATCATTACTTTTTCACACAAGCATTTGGTAATTGCGTAATTTTATTTTTTCTGGTAAAAAAAGTCTAATTCATCTTCATCATTCATATGCTATGACAATACAGCAGCAATGTGAACACCTGCAAAACTCACAATATGAGCCTGATTTACAATTCACATGACATATTGTTTACTGACACTCTCTTCAATAATTATATAAATGTGAACTAATCTTATTTTTGTCACAGAATAAGTAAGAGCATTTTTGTATTTTGAGTGAGATAAAAGCGGACCAGGAAAAAAATAAACAACCGTTTTTTCCCACATCTCCAAAGGCATGCTGGTCATCCTAACTAATGATTCCTTTAAAACTACAGTATATTCTCTCTGTCTATCCCTCTCTCTCTCTGGATTCAGAAAGTAAGTAAACATTCACTTTTCTCACATTTTCTTATGTTGCAGCCCTACTTCAAGCAGCACTCAACACCCCAAAATGACAAAGTGGAAACAGGATTTTAGAACTTTTGCAAATTTATTATAACTGTAATATCACATTTTCACAAGTTTTCAGACTCTTTGCTGTGACACGTGAAATTTGGCTTAGGTGCATCCCATTCCATTAATCATCGTTGAAATGTTTCTACACCTTGTTTGTAGTCCATCTGTTGTCAATTCAATTGATTGGACATGATTAGGAAAGGTGTACATCTGTCTATAGATGTTCAGACCAAAAACCAAGCCATGAGGTCTAAGGGCTCATTTATACTTCACACTCAGAACGCGTATGCATCATGGCTGCCACGCATTCCCAGCGTTGATTTGACGTGTCCTCTGAGCACGTCCTCAGAATTTAACGTGATGCGTGCTCGAGTTGCAGTACCAGCAAAAAGTTGGGGAGCGCAGTATGATAAAAATAGGAATGTGACATCAGAGTCTCTGTTTATTATCTACATGTGACAGAAAGCTGCTTTGAGGATCCTACGGGATCGATGTGCACGCTTCGATGTTTGATGAATGATTCGATATGGTGAAGCAAAATGTCAACATATAGATGCATTCATGGTGCTTTTATATTCAAGCGTCACATATTCCCGATCGTAATGACATGATACATTTTAAAAGTCTCACATGCCATCTTTTGTGCCATCTTTTTTTTTTCTGGGGCTTCCTCCTGACCCGACAGCAGCAGCAAACAGCAACAGATCATCACACAGAACACATTAAATGTATGATATTTCAACTCTCTGCACATTTAGAATCCTTAGATTCTAAGTATGTATGTTGCATTTTACAGATAAAACGTTAATTTTGTTTAAATAATGAATACTGTTAATAATTACACACATGGGGGTGACACAGTGGCGGAGCGGTAGCACTGCTGTCTCGCAGGGCGTCACGTTGCTGGTATTCCCTGCCTGGAGTTTACATGTTTTCCTGCTGGGTTTCCACAGTGTGCTCCGGTTTCCTTCCAAAGATATGCAGATTTGGCAACACTAAAATGATGCTAGTGTATGTGAGTGCTTGTATTCACCTTGCGATGAGCTGATACCCCGTCTAGGGATTGTTTCTGCCTCATGCCCAATGCTTGCTGGAATGGACACATCCCTGGATTGATGGATTAAATCATTAAACATCCTTTTCAGAGATACTGCGGTGTCATCGGAATTTAATGGCTGTTCCAGGCAATTCACAACACAGCGAAGCCGAACCTGTTCTCACCGTGATAATATCTGGCATCGCCACCTGGTGGATTCTTCCAGATTCACGTAAAGTACGCATGCAAGTATAAACAGTTAAAATGCTTGCATAGCAGGAGTGTCCGCGTCGTGTAAAGTATAAACCTGGCCTAAGGAGCTGCCTTTATATCTTCGAGACAGGATTGTGTCAAGTCACAGGTCTGGAAAAGACTAACTGGAATACTTCATGCAGCACCAAAGGTTTACAAGAGCAGAGTGGCTTCCATAATTCTTAAATGAAAAAAAGTCTGGAACAACAATGATTCTTCCCAGAGCTGTACACCCAGCCAAACTAAGCAATTATGAGAGAAGAGCCATTTTAAGAGAGGTGACCAAGAATCAGACGGTCACTCTGGCTGAATGCTGGAGAATCTGTATGGGGATGAGAGAAACTTCCAGATGGACAACCATTACTGAAACACTCTACCTATCTGGGCTTGATGACAAGAGATGTCAGATAGAAGCCTTTCCTCAGTAAAAGACACATGGAAGCCTGCTTGGAGTTTGCAAAATGCACCAAAAGAACTCTCAGACTGTGAGACACAAAAAACTCTAGTCTGATGAAACCAAGATTAGCATTAGGAAATCAGGCACTACTCATCATTTGTGCAACACAACTCTAATACTGAAGCATGGTGGGGTTGCTTTTCAGTATTAGGAACTGTGAGACATCCTTAATGAGAACCTGCTCCTGAGGTTCGTGGACTACAGACTGGGCTGAAGGTTCACTTTCCAACCGTACAATGACCCTAAAAACAAAGCAACTCTGGGAATGCCCTTGAGTTGCGTAGCCACAGCCCATACTTCAACCCAATCAAACATTTCTGTAAAGACCTGAAAATAGCTATCAACCAATATTCTCCATCCAACCTGACAGAGCTTCAGAGGATCTGCAAAGAACAATATCAGAAAATCCTCAAATCCAAGTGTGTAGAGTTTGTTGAATAATAATAATAAAAAAAAAATACTATGCCACAATCACTGCTAATGGTGTTTCAACTAACTACTTAATAAAGGGCCTGAATACTTGTGTCAATGTGACATTGTAGTTTTTAATTTTCAGTAAATTTACAAAAATATCTAAAATTCTGTTTTCACTTTGTCATTCTGGGGTAGTGAGTTTTGCTTGATGTGGGGAAAAATCAATTAAAATAATTTTAGCACAAGGCTACATCATAGTAAATTGTTAAAATAGTGAGGACGTCTGAATAGTTTCAGAATCAACTGTAGATAGATAGATAGATAGATAGATAGATAGATAGATAGATAGATAGATAGATAGATAGATAGATAGATAGAGGATCTACTATGGATTTACATTTTGTTTTCAGCATAACTGAACAAATTTTAATTACTTTTCGAGTGAGGAGTACGAGGATATGTGCCACTGGATACAATAATTGAAAAAAACAAATCGATCAAATCAAATGAAATATGTCATACTCGTTATAAATATTAAATCATTTTGTTGTGTCCCAACAGCAAATGAACTGGACAAGGACAATACTCTATTATCTTAACAAAGTATCATTTTTCCATTCCGTTCTATATAATAATGAACAGCTTTGCTCAATAAAATATTGTAAAAAATGTAAAAGCATAATAAATTAGAAAAATAATTCAGCACCAGATATGAATTAGCTAACGGTTGATCGGATGGTGTCAACGAAAACCTGTGAACACCATAGCGGTCCCGGCGCAGCCCTGTAACCACCGATTGCATGTTTTACAAATGTGCTTGGGCATCAGCTGGAATGAAAAAATTATGATAATCGTTAGAATTTCCTGTAAACTCGTCTCAATTACAAAATACATTCCTACATTTTTTCCAGTTAGCTTACTGTACAGTATGTCAACCTGTACCCATCTGTTCAGATTAGTAGTTTGAAAGCCAGATAACTGCCAACACACAATTTATGATGTTCATCGGTACCTTTCATTGATTTCTTCCATTGACTAAACTCGATTATTTATTTCCCCCTACTGCCAAAATTCACTATGAGATGAAATTCAGTACGTGCGATTTGGCCAACTGGTGATCTTAATATTCATGGCTGTCGCTAAATGTCAGTTTTGTATCCGTCATTCACAAATATCGCAAGCTAAAACGGGTTTTTCGCCGCTTCCGACTAGGTCAGCTTACATGCTATTTATGAGCGTTTTGAAAACTTTCTCGCACCAACAAGGAACTTACTTCATGCTGCTTATCACTCATCTGACAGCTTTCAACGCTAGGGTGGAACTCAGCAGCCTTCGAATAACACTCGGATCTCCATTTAACTGTATCCAGTAGAACAAATCCATCCACTGAGTGGGAAAGATGTGCGGGTTAACGGACAAACTGGACCTGGGCGCCGTGTCTGCTTCACCTGAGGGGCACGAGGATGAACGGACTCGGTCTCTCAATTCATCACCAAACTAGCTTCGATTCCATGTCCTTCTCTCCGCCACTGGGATGAATTAATAGGCGATTTCGCTTTTAATCTCCAAAAGGATGAACTCGGCACCAAGCAATGTTTGTCAAATGGGTTTCTCGATGTTAAAGCATATTCGGAGTCTCTCTAGCACTGCCATTTAACGGTAGTCAGTCAGCAACAAGACATACCTTGTCGAGATTCAAATCAAAACGAGAAAACACGCCTTCTTCCACTTTACTGATATTTTGTAGTATTTTGTAGTACCGTGAAGATGTAGCGCGTCTCAACCACCGTCTAATTCGTAAGCTGTGGCGGGCAACACAAAAAACTTGCAGTGTAGCAGTTTTCATCGAAATTCTGACGTATTCAAGAGGCGTTACCGAGGCGAGCTCAGGCAGCCAATCCGAGAGACAAGAAAATATGGAGGGCGGGTCTAGTCCAAAACGTTCGTCCAATTGCAAAGCGCGAGAATCGCGCTCGAGGGAGAAGTGGGCATCGCAAACAGCTGGAACGAGTTTGTAAGCGTCTGAACTGCAAACCGCGAACTTTTCGTGCTTTTATCTCCGATAAATTAGGTAACTGAATTTTTCGATAAAGTGTTATTATGTATTATTATTTCATGATATACCATCCACGTGCTGGAAGTCCGAGTGACACTTTTTAAGGAAACTGAGTGGTTTTCTTTTAACAGTGGTTTAAGAGATTACAAGTTATTACATAGCTCCAATGTTTTCCAGTTTCCATATTTATCCAAAAAAGTCAAACAATATTTTTGCTGTTTCTCTCAAATGTAACAAATATTCAGGTATGTGTTATAAACAGACGTGAAATAGTTATCTATAAACTATCTGGTAAGAATTGTATTATTTATTTTTTATGAGAAGGTATTGATCAGTTTGATAAAATTGTCACCATTCATAGCGCTAAAATTTACATTGATGCATGCTTTTAGAATTACTCAGCATGTAGATTATGCATATTTTTAATATGATGTGTAATATTTCAAATAACCGATAATTTGTATGACTTGTTTCAATTTAATGGCAGGGTTAAGCAGAATTGGAGCTGGTCTAGGAAGAAAGGCACTATACAAGAATAAACTGTAAATTGGTGGGCAAAAAAAAAATACAAACATGACATTTCAGTTTTCATACTACCCTCTGAGTACACCCATACCTTCAGTTCTTGTTTAGGGTTTTGAGGATCCAGAGCCTGTCTTGCACAGAAAACATACAAGAAAGGAATGATCTCTGGATGGGACACCATTCCAGCTCAGTACTTGCAGACACACTTGTTGGCCAATTCAGAGTCACCAATCTGCTTAACAAGACATCTTTGAATTTTATAAAATCCAGATGAACAATGAAATCATATGCAAAAGTCATATAAATGATAATCAAATAAACACACAATAAACTGAGGTCCAAGGAATATCAAGTGATGATGTTCACTGCACTCAACTATATATTTTTTTTATGTTTTATTATTAAAAACATCAAAGAGAAATTCAGTCAAAAAAGTCAATATAACTTGTCCCAAACATTAATATTGTTAATTATACATAATCATAGTGATTACTACTTTGAATAGATAGAGGAACAACATAACTTAAATTGATTCCTGTGAGCTAAGACAACAATGCACATCATTTTAAATTTGTTACTAAATGTAAAACTGTTCCTAAATGTGAGTGTGGTAACTGTATCTGGAGGGGCTTAGTGGAGGTCCTCATTTTCTTTCCAACCAGTCTACTCATTAATGAAGCTGGCTTCACTTTAAATGAAATCTTACTGGAATTATGCATTTTGTCATCCCTACCCCCTAGTGTCCACAATCAAGTACAGAAAAAAAAAACATTTGTAACATGATGGATATCTAAAATGTCTAACAAATATAATCAATTTTAGTTGCTTGACTTGCATTTCACCATGAAATGTTTCTTCTTTTTTTGATAGTACTTTGCAGCAATTCCTCCTAAAATAAATAAATATACTGTTATCTGTTCTTTGAATTTCTGTATTTTCAGAATAATTTTAAGCACGTTTAAAGCACCTACCATTAACCAGCCTTCCAGAAGAAGCTGAAAACAAACCTTTGTCCCTTAAACTTCAGGGTCACTGTAGTAAACATTCAATAGAAACTGAGCATAGCTGTATCTTTTTGATGAAAATTATTTATTATATTTTAATTCTGCAGACATACTGATGATGGTGGTGATGATAATGATGTTTCACATGAGGTATGTTGCTTTTTCTGTTAAATAAAATTAAGTTATGCATTTAAAAACATTCTTGTTTATCACAACACTGGATAATGGTTATGTGTTGAATGTCTGTTGAACATGCAAGTAAGAACTTAACTGTACATGCACTCTGTACCTTTGACATTTCTACCACTAGTAAAAAAAAACACAGGAAAAAAGTGCAACTGAACATGCACTCAAAAAAGTGACTTTACCCTTATTAAGAGTTTGCTTGGATTAAAACTCCACAATACAGTGCATCCTTTCATGAAAACCAATAGCTGGAACCTTTAATATCAAAACAAAACCTGTTTTCTGGTGAAGGCCTGATTTGAATATCAAAATTAGTGGGAATGTACTTTTCAATCTGAGCAGTTAGTGAATGATAAAGTTTGAGTCTTTTTTAGATTTCTAGGGAAATGTAGTTTGGAGAATTCAGTTATTTATATTAAATATACTGAAGTTACACAATGGGCTTTTGAGTTTTATGATGTTTCTAAATCTTTAGGAAATTTTTTATAGTGCATGTTAAATTTAATTGGAAATGGAAGCCAGTTGGTTTGTGCATTTGAGTACATATGGATGTCATTTTAAAAGTACTTTGAGGTATTATTAATATTTCTGAGTACTCCTGTTTTAAAGATTTCCTGACTTCATTCTTAAAGCAACAAGAAACAGTGAGCTCATTTGATGTATATTAATATCTCTTTAGTAGCTGGCAGCAGTGAGTCACATCTGTGATTGAACAGGCCACAACCAGAAGAAGAATAAAGAATAACCATAGGACTCCCAGGAATTGCTGATTTAGTACATGCTCTTCCATTGACCATTTATACTTCACAATCTTAATCCAGATTTTAAGATCCAGCAGTGATAATTAGCTAAAGATCTGCTTTAAATTTCCACATTTTTAAGGAAGCACTCATTTTATACTGGAGGTAGTAGGACATTACTCAAATGGCAATTAAGTACTTGGTAGATAAGAGTGAGGGGATTAGGAACTGGCCTCCTTTGATGTTGGTTGTCTGTGCTACTTAACGCTACATTCAGTTATGTTTCCCTATGGTAGTGTTGTCCAAATTTGACACAAACGATACGCTAAAACATGTCTGGAAGCAGTAATTACCTTTCAGATTGCACATCCTTTTGCAGCCTGTGTTTCTGAAAGCTGATTGTGTACAGGATGTGCAGGGTAATTTTTGTTGTACTTTCTGTAAAGAAGATTTAATTGGTCAGGAAAACAATAACACACAGGGTGTGTGCCAGAGATTCAGTTTTACAGTAGTTTGACAAAAAGTGATTTTTAATATTATAGCTGCAGATTTTTGTTTAACAGCGGGCACATACATTCCAGTCTCTCATGGTGAAGCTGCCCAGACAAAAATTAATAGGTCCTCTGTCTCTGTTAGACATTGGTCGGCAAGGAATGAGTAATGCAGAATAGATCTGTCTGCAAAGTTTACTGAATGAGAAATTCATAAAGATGAAAGTAGTGGACACATTACACTAAGCTTAAATATACACTAAAGTGAATATTATATGCTGTTTGCTGGCAAAACAGAATAAAATACAGTAAATGTAATCTATAATTCCCTGGTAACTCTGTTAGGGGACCAGGTCAGGTCAGGTTGGGCAGCGTGCACTGGTACAGCGTGTTGCCGCAACAGCTCAGGATCCTGGTTGGCAAACCCCACCCCCACCCCCCGACAGTGACGCGGTCCAGTCCCACGCTCCAGAAATGACCATTTATCTGCCACAGCCAGGTGCTATGTGGGTGTCCCCTTGGCCTGGTCCAGCCACTCGAGTCCACAACAATGGAGGAAGCTGGATCACCCTTGGGGAATTGTGCCACATGGCAGTAGTGCTATAACTGACACTCAATCACAATGCAGGTATTGGGCCTGCAACCGCTCATTCAACACAAAGTCAAACCAGCAGTACCCAAGGACTCTCCGAAGAGACACAGTACTGAAGGAGTCCAGTCTTTGTCTCAGGTCACGGGATAGCGTGCATGTCTCTCAACCATATAACAAGACAGGAAGCACCAGGACTCTAAAGACTTGGACCTTTGTTCTTTTGCATAGATATCGGGATCACCACACACACCTTTCCAGGGACCTCATTACCCCCTCGCTGTGCTCTCTCAATCCATCTACTGACTTCATTGGAAGAGTCAGCAGAGACATGAATGTCACTGCTGAGGTAAGTAAACCTCTCAACATGGTCGACACTCTCTCCGCAGACAGACTCACTGCTGATGGCTGTGTCCAAGAGGTCATTAAAGGCCTGGACCTTGGTTTTTATCCAGGACACTCACAAGCCCAGACACTCAGACTCCTGACTCAGTCTCTTGAGAGCCCCCATCAGAGCCTCCATTGACTCCTCGAAGATCACAGCATCGTCAGCAGAATCAAGATCAGTGAATCTTTATTCACCAACAGATGCCCCACAGCTGCTGAACCCCACGACCTTCCCCAACACCCAGTCCATACAAGCATTGAACAGAGTAGGAGCAAGAACACATCCCTGACGAACCCCAGAATCAACTGTGAAAAACGAAGAGGTTCTGCCTCCACTCTGCACAGCACTCAAAGTACCAGTATACAGGCCGGCTATAATATCCAGCAACCTTGAGGGGATACGAAAATCGACAAAGGCTTGCAAAGAATCTTTGCCAATATTTGTGTTTGCGCACCATGAGAACCCTCAGTTGGGCACTTCTGTAGACCCTGCAGTTTTGTGAGAGCCTCCAGCATCTGCCCACAAGGATGTAATCAATCTACTTCACTGCACCACCAGTATTGGAGTACCAAGACCAACGATGCAGCTCAGGGTGCTGGAACCAGGATCCAGTGATCTGTAGCCCCTGACCTTTATCAAAGTCAAAGAACAAGGAGCCACTTATTCCACGGGCACCAGACCCATGGGGACCTACACAATCCTCATAACCAGCCCTATCAGTGCCAGTGGTTGAACTGAAGTCACCCATGATCAGAGGAGTGTCACCCATCAACCCCTGAGTGAAGTTGCGCATAAAATGTCACCCTCATCAAGACATCACTCACCGCGGTCAGAGAATACACTGAGACAATAGACAAGGCACCCAGAGAGTGCCATAATCTGAGTCTCATGATACGCTTGTTGAAAAGAGTGACATCAGACACAATCAGAAGGAGCCAATCCACTAAATCAACTGCTATTCCCTGAGTATGACAGTCATCAGAGTGACCAGATCAATAAAGGGTGTACTCAACTACAGAGATCTGGCCAGTCCCAGGTCTGCGCATTTCAGAGAGTGCTGCCACTGAAATGCGGAGTTTACAAAGCTCCTCCAACTGCAGAGTAAGATGATCATCATGCCGGAGAAACAAGATGTTCTACGGGCCACCTCAAATTGGGCCCCTGAGTGCAGTGGGCAACACCTCAGCACCAAACAGTTCTGATCCCCAGCAGGCCTGACCCCATTGGCTCTTCAACAGTTTTGATTCTTCCGGGGATGGGGCTTTTGAGGGCTTTCCCCCATCCCCTTTATAATGCGAGCAGCCATCCTATGGGTGGTTGCAGCATAGCTACCACTGCGGAGAGCAGAAAGGAGTCCTTTCTGTCATGTCAGCGCTGCATAATTTTTTTTTTTTTACGGTGGCTGGAGTGCCAGTCCTGCCAACAACCCCCATGATTTCCCTGCAAGTTGTCATACCCAGGACACTAGGGGGCATTACTTCATAGAATCCTAACCCATGTATCATAACACAGTGTGGGGAAAAAGGGGCCACAAATTATATATAGTAAGAAAAAAAAATATGAAGAACAGTTCAAAGGTCTTGCAGGCATTTATTTATGTTTCCTAACTTGATTAGGTTTCAGAGTGACATTATATAAATCCTTTACTTTCTCGATAAGTGAAGAAGGAGAAGAATCGGATTTAAATAAGATTACAAATGTCTGTCTGACTGATTTGTTAATTACACATTATACTGCAATCTTTAAAATATAATATATTAAAAAATCTAAAGAAATTACAGTAAATGGATAAATGAGTTGAATTATGAAATATATTTTTCTTCTACAGAAAAAAAATAAGAAAAATGTCTGATATAAGATAACTTAATGTTATTTTTTTATAAAACATCAAAACAGACTGCTTTGCAAAATGTACACATTCAGATGCAAATGCTTATTATCCCATTAACATGAAGCAGAATTCTGTTTTTCCACCTTCTGAATTAATAAACCTAATGTGAGGATTTCATTCCCTTCATAGGAATATGTAAAACCTAAACTGTAGCCTAGTTAACTCTCAGTGACCTTACTTATTCTGCTACTTTGAGATTAAATACTGAGGCGGAATGAAAGATGACACTGAGCAGTTTTCTTCATTCCCAGATGACCCATGGATTGAAATCTGAAGGAAAAAACATTGTGCCCACATAACCTATATTAATAAGCAGTGGCCACTTCAGCAAAATAGCTTGTTTGCTTAAACAAATGGCAGTCATGCATTTGAATCCATGTTACACATTGATACAATGAATCAAATTAGGTTATCATATGAACTTGTCACTCCTTGTACAGTATTTCAGAATAGTCAAGAGCAGTGAGAGAGAGTGTTCTTCTATAGGTAACTGATGCCTGCAAAATGAAGCACACTATATTCAAAGTGTTGAAAGTTCAAGCTTTTATTGGCTATCCTAAAGCAATTATTAAAGATGATTTGCTAACTGTAAGATATCTTTCCCCTTTGGTAATGTATTGATTTTTAAGTATATTACTTTATTCATAGTTTATTCTCAATTCTTTGTGTCCAAATTCATATACACCTCTATATACATGGCAAATAAGTGCAATAGAACTCTTATTCACATTTGTTATTTTCAGTTACAAATGAGAATAAAACCATAAAAATTAAAATGCCCTATGTTGAACATGTGTCTCATTCAGAATGGGTACCTAGCTAGCTACTTACCTTCCTGACCAGATAACAAGGAAAGACTATGACTCCCCATGACACTGTATTAAAAAGAACTAGATTAGAAGTAATACAAAGAAATTTCAGAACTTTACAATGGCATACCATCTTGCAGATTTCTGAATATGGTGATCTGAGCTTTGCTGTGGATGTGCAATTTGTCCTTAGAATGGTAATAGTCGTACACTGTTGTACCTGTTTGCTATATAGCACAGCTATTGGTGTATATTTTATCAATTGATGGCAAGTCAAATCCTTTGCATTTCTGAAAAGATGTCAAGCTATTCTGCCTATTATGTTACTGTAATACATGAAAAGTAATTTTACCAGCATAATAGTTTTGAATAGTCCGGTCATGGTTAAAAATTAAGAAAATATTCAACTACTACTTCCGACTTTCTTTAGACATCTCAGACAGAAGCCTTTTCTTTAAAGTAACCTTTACAGTTTCCATGTTGTGGGTCCAAGTTTATTTCTGATTTGTAACTGAAGCAGTCACAAGCAGCAAGTAGTTTTCAACGATTTTCCAGAAATGTAGAATGATGCAAGAGTCTCTCTGTCTCCTTAAGTCCACAATAAGCTCTTCATTCAGGTTAATGTTCAAGGATGAGGGAGCTTTAGTGTTCGAAATCAGCAAGAGGAGTTTGTTTGCTTGCTATAATAAGTATTTACTAAATATTGTCTGCCTTTTAGGAAATGCAGTATCACATTATATTTATTATCTGAGATATGTTCATTGTCATTTCATTCAATTTCTATTATTCACTCAGATATTAAGAAACACTTTTTGATCTTATTCTTTATCTGTGAGTAAAGTGATATCCAGTTGGATTATTCTAATATATGTAGCATGTTTTAATGTTTAATCAACTAACTAAATTGATTAAGACTAAATATATTCTACATATTTCTTGTATCCAGTGCCACCATTAGTGTTCTATCGTCAAGAGACTATCAAATTTGTCCAGCAGTGTGCAGTTTAAGTTTACCTATTAAAGCACATAATACTGTATATAAAAGTACTGAATATTAGTAGTTATGTGAAAGCATATAAAACATTACCTGTTCGTATTAAGGTGTACTAATAAAGCAATTTAATTGGTAATAATGTATTCTCACTTGTACTGCTACTACTGCAAGGTCCACACCATATCACCACGTGCTACAGCTCAGTCTGTACAAGTTGTGACCTTCCAGCCTAGCCATAATGCAAATATTTACATGTACAATAAATGATAAAATTCTTTATTCCTACTTCCCATAAAGTTATGCACAATTTTAAAGATTAATAATAAAATATATTTGCATTTTGAATTCCAGAATACATGATAAAATGCAAACTAATCAGACATAAATTTGAATCCATTGATTTATTTTCGGAACTCACCTGAAATGAAGCCTACCCCAGGAATGTCAGGCACAAGGTAGGTTGGACATCAGCTAAATAAAGAGCACACACTCATACTCACTAACACTAGAACAACTTAAAGTTATTGTTAAACTTAACATGTAAGACTTTGGAATGTCAGAAAGAAACAGGAGAGTATCCAAAAACAAAGAGTGAAAAACATGCACACTCAATACCCACTAGGATTCAATATAGGCTTCTGAATTTGTGAAGCAATATTACAAGTAACTGATTTTACCATGTTAACCTAATTTCATTTTTTTTTAGTTTTTTAAGTTAATATTTTAATTAAAACTGTCTGCAAAAATCATTCCATTCTTCTCTTCTCCAGAATCCATCAGTAGGATGTGATGGCTCCAACTTCTTTTACTATTTTTTTAGCTCATGATTCTCCTGCATCATATATGCTATGAACTGCAAAACAAGCGGAATGCCAAACGACAATTAGCTGAAATAGGATGAGGACTTATGTCTGCAAATGCTATGAAGTTGGACAGTGAAAGAATTGGTAGGAAACAAAGAATACACATAAGGGGAGCAGACATAGCACATCTCATAGAGTCACAGTTCTGTACATTTCCCATCATGTATTAAGAAAAGTGAATGACTGACTACTGTACGTTTATTGGATAGGTTTCACAGTTTTTGTCAGAGTCAAGTCAGTAAAATTTAGTCTGAAAAGGCACACTTTGAACTTATGTAACAAAGCCTTAAATAAATAGACCATCACAATCTTGAAGATGTGAAGATGGTTAATATGCAATGGGAATAATTTTTAAAAAATACTTCATACTGTGTAAAAAATGTATCCCAATAACTAACAAACAATAAGAAACATGAGTTTTTTCGATCATCGCATTAGTAAGGGTGTAAGAAAGTTATTTTAAAAATTGCAGATTTGTAACTTTTATAGCATGAGGCCAACACTAGTCACAGTGCTTTTGAAGTATATCTATCTTATAATGAAGTTAAAACAAATCTTGAAAAGCAATCTGGCAAAAGAAACGGAAAGTGCATATCCATATACATGTTGTACCTGCTTAGTCAAATTCCTGGTCATGGGGCTAGTGCCTATCAGGGAAGTATCTTACACAAAGCAGGGATCATCCTTAGGATGGGTGCCTGTCCATCATAAGGCACACTCATGTACAGGACCACATTTTTGGGACGTAGGAGCAAAATCATTGTATCAAAAGAACAACATAAAGAGAACATACAAAATCCACAAAGACAGCGACTAGATCCTGAATTTAAATCTAGTCCTCTGGAGCTGAGAGGCAGCTGTGCAAATCACCATACTGCCAAAGAAAATATACAGTAAGAAAAAGCAAAGGTGATTACTTAAACGCAATATATATTACCGTCCTTCTTGAGCTACTCTTTAACATTAAGTGCTGATGAACAGGTAGGAGCATTTAGGAATTGATTTTTTTCTTTTGGGACAGGTTCATCATATAGAGTTTTCACTGATGTTTGATTACTCTCAGCTTCTGTGTTTGCCTCTTTAATAGTTGCAGTTAAATTCAGAGCACCCATGCTTACAAGACATTTGGATTAGATCAAGCAACTGAACACTCTGCAAACTGAGTATGTTGTGACCTGCCAGTGGTGCTCTTGAGTGACTCACTACTCAGAATGATGTTAACACACAGCAAAGTACAATCAAAATATGAGTTTATTAACAGATGTGGAGTGTTACAGGGAAGATATAATGGAAGGAAAATATATAAGGTAAATATATATAACAGAAACAACAAAGTGATGCCCTCTTTTAGGGCCTAAGTAAACACAAAACCACTTTTCTGCCTCTTAGTTCAGTCCTCTGGTCAGTCCTTACTTCTACTAGCCAGGTGAGCCATTGTCTGCTCATCTCTCTCAGTTCTAAGCATACCTGCCTGAGAAATTAAAATTCCTTTTAAAGAGGGGCACATGAAGATTCCTGGAGAAACAGCTGGCTAGGGAGCCAGGAAGTACTTCCTGGTTAAAGTAAAGTTCTTCAGAAGTGTGCAGCTTTCCTCTTAAAGGGTCAGACACCCATAACTGTGGCCAGAGTCCAGCGGTGTCCTCCTGATGCTTCTGACAGGCCCAGGGGACTAAGCCCTGACCTGATGATCTCCTCAAACAGTCCTTAATGTCCCATTTGTGATGCAGCCTCCTCTAGCCCCAAGATGTCCTTTTGGCATCCCGTCTTGGTAGAGGTCTGGACCAACACCAAAGTGTTTCTTTGGCATCCCACCCAGGCAGTTGTCTATGCCAACTCCTGGATGGAATGGGTTGGAAAACCCATAAAGTGGACATCTCCTGCCTGATGTCCTTCACAATGTGTAGAATGCAGCAGTTAACATTGAAATTTAAGAAAAGTGACCACTGTTGAAACTTGTTAACTATCCATGCACAAACAGAAAAAAAATATCAGAATGACAAAAAATCAGAAAAACAGAGAATGACATTATGGACTCCTAAATATTTAAAGGACATGGTAATTCTTTATTTATTTGAGGATTTGGGATGACTGACTTTTCAGTCTGACAGTCTCTTCCATTTTCTTCAGATTTGTTTCAATAGAATTATCAGGGCACATTTTAAGATTTGATGCTTCACTGTTCAAACATTCCTGGGATGATTTTTTAAAAAACCCCACAACTGCACTATCATCAGAGTCTGAGATGAATCACAACATTCATTTGTGTACAAAAAGTAAAATACTGGGGTGAAAAGGCAATCTTCTAGGGTCTCTTCCATTCTCAAAAATTGTGCAGATGTCAGAATACAATAAAAATCTTTAATTACTTGCTGCCATTGAGAAGAAAAATGTATAACCACAGCATTGGTTTTGAACTGATTTTGAATTCTATCAGCTTCTCAGCTGGCTCAATATCACTGAACACACGGGTTAAATCTTACAATAACCACACATCATGTTGAGTGTGCTCCAGATATTAATGATGCTTGACATTATTAACAGGGTCCCCAGCAGCATCTGACTGCTTAAAAGGAATAATTCTATCTTAGATTTAAAAATAATGTAACTTCTGGTAGAAGGTGTTTTAAGTTACGATCTGCTCAAAACACTTTATACTGAATTTAAAGCAGCTGTATATACATACAGTAAGTTATGTATTTCCTGTGGTCTGTTGTTATTGGGCACTAGGACATTCCCTGTTCTGTTGTAAAGGTTAAGGACTACTCTACTGTCTATTGATCAATGGTACACCTGAACAGGGTGTGTTAATTGGTCTGTACAGGCTTGTAAAGTGTCACAATTAATATCATATGGGTTTTGAGCTTTGCCTGATTGACATATTTAAATTGTGATTTGCTTCAGTATCTGCAGCAGTTAGAACACACCCTTCTTTGCTGATAATCTTTGTCTTCTCTAAAATAAAAACATTTGTGCCAAGCAGCAATAGGAATTATTTAGATCATTTGCAGAAAAAAGTTCACTTTCAATGTCATACGGGATCACTTGGGTTTATAACTGGTAATTGTTTATAATTCCTGGCAGGATTTCAGTGCATAATTATTAAAACAATATTCTGGTGTTTCGAGAACAACATTTAGAAAACAATATACTGTATACAGAAAATGAAGTAGCAAAAAGTTTTAACATTTGTTTTTGTGTAAGAAGAGCGGTGATTTTGACAGGTACTATGCATATGACACCAAATTAAATTGTTTAGTATATATCCTACAATTATAAAACAAAGAATCTTTTAGACAAAAATCAGATATGATATGAGGCAAAAAAGAGTTTATTGTAAATGAATATGAAGCCTTGCACATAGGATATAGTTACATAACAAAGGAGTTGGAGGTAGACATATAGTATTCTTTACTAGAAAGAAATGGTAGTCCTGTTGGATTCATCACAGTTTACAACAGGAGTGTGAAGAAGCAAATAAAATGGTTAATAATATTTTAGGTAAGGGAGCACACAATGTCGAATACAGGTTGAGAATCTACATATAAGATGTACAAAAGTACAGAGTGCTTCTGACGCACTGCTGTGTGCAGGTTTGGTGCCCATAACAGCACTTGAGAAAATCCAGAGCATAGCTAGTAGACAAATTCCAGAACTGTGGCATTTGTGATATGTGGCAAGATTGAAGGAGTTAAATATTCCTAATATAAGCAAATAAAGATCTTAAAGATCTTATATAGAAATATTTAAAATCATGAAGGACATAAATAGGGAAGATGACGGCTGTTACTTTAAAATACATTTTACAAAAAGAATATGAGGGAAGATAATGAAGGCTGTTATGCTATGTTCCTGTGTCTTGGGTTTGTATCCTAGAGTCAGACACTGACTTTGTGAATTCCGCATATTCTTTCCATGTCTGCATGGGCTTTCCTCCTACATACCAAACATAAAGGATATGTTAAATGTTGACAGTATGCATGAGCGTCGGTGTGTATAGAGCCGAGTGTATCCTGCAATTAACTGGTGCCATGGCCCAAATCTGGTTTCCATCTTGCACCCTATACAACCAGTATAAACACTGGTTTAAACAAATACAGTATAAACAGTATAAACAAATTCCAACCTTCAGACACATTTTACAAGCTTTTACAAACTTACAATTAAATCATGTCAAAGGAAAATAATGGCAGAAGTAGCACAAACAGGTATGAGACACATATCCTCTGTTCCTGAGCTCTGTATCACACAAAAATCTTTAAAAAAGCACATATCTAATACAATTGTGCTGCACATCCATCAAAAAGCCATGTGTTTGACCTTACTGTCCAATTTTAGTTATCAATGGAAGTTACTACCTCTGAAATAATAATACATTCTCTGCCCAGATCCAAAAATGTGCCTGGCAGTTTTATATTTGCCATGTGTGAAAGCAAAGTATGTACTATGATGCACTGGCATCCTATCCAGTGCTAGTTCCTGTCTTGCACCTGATGCTGCCAGTTCATGCTCTGGCACAGTGTAGTCCAAAACAGTAAGTTCCCAAGGGGAATTCATATGAACAAAGGGTAAGTATGCAATCTGCATACAGAAGACAGTTAAGACAGGGACTGAACCACAGTCAACAGTGCCTGATGTGGTAATGATACCACAGTTCACTGTAACTTGAAAAAGGTGTACATCCTGAAACAGAGTGAATCATTAGCAGCTTCTGTTAAGCATTCAAGGAAATATTAAGCACTAAAGCAGTAGTAGTAGTATTTTCATGTGTGTGATATATGGAGATTCATTATCAAGTAAATCAGTAATAGTTACAGAAATCGTTTCTTTATATTTTAGCACAAAGGGGGAAAAAAATAAACTTTTATTCTTACTTATAGTTAAAGTTAAATGAACTTAAATTGGATTTTTCAGAAATTAAGCATCTTTTTTGAGGGAAATGAGAAAAAGTGTAAGGATTAAATAAATGATGACGTTTAAATATAACTGAAGTTTCAGCTTTGACTTTTCAATAAATGTATACATCTTGCCATCCATGAGTAAATTAAAAGGTGTCCAAATTTTATTCAAAATATTTCTCTACCAATTTCCAGCTTGCTTTCATTTTATGTTTACTGCAGTGTTTGGGTATGACTTTGTTTTTACAAAAAATGTGAAAGGGTAGGGCCTATAAATTTTTACAGTTTTTGTTTGAAATGTTTTTAAAATTCTCAATAAAGAAAAGAGACCTGACGTGGCCTCTTT
This sequence comes from Erpetoichthys calabaricus, assembly GCF_900747795.2. Taxonomy (NCBI): domain Eukaryota; kingdom Metazoa; phylum Chordata; class Cladistia; order Polypteriformes; family Polypteridae; genus Erpetoichthys; species Erpetoichthys calabaricus. The sequence continues at coordinate 162,303,900 of NC_041400.2, forward strand.
TAATAACCCTACCATTTTTAGTGTACAGCACATAGTGAACATTTATTTTTACTGTTAACTGTCCAGAACACAAATCTGTCTTGGGCACTGACAATATTTAAATTAACGTAAATCATCACAATGATAACAATATACAAAAATCTTCGGTTTAAAAAAATCACAATGGCACAGTGGACAGTTGTAAATAAATCACTTTGGCATTAGACTTGTTTTACGACCACTATGCTGTGGACTGGTTTCTCATAGATTTTAACTAAGAGGACCCTGATCTTGACTGTTCCCAGACAGGCTTAGCTGGGATGTCTAAGCTCTAGTGATGAATGAATTTTGCTACAGACAGCTGGCTCTGTATTTAATCTGTAAAATCTTAGATGTTATTGCTACTTACTGACATTTACACTAGTCAACACTGGATGAAATTCATATAGTACATACATATTTTTTCTCAAAAATCAATGTTTTAAGCCAAAATGTGTCCTAAACTGTTAGCCAATAACAATGCAATAGTATACATGCAGAGATAAATCTGATATAAGGTACTACACTGACATGTTCACTGGCAGAGTCATGTTTATTAGCATATAGCCACTCTTAGGGAGTCAGTTGTTTAATAATAACTCAGTTCAGTTCATTGCACTTCTAACTTAATTGCAATTGTTAAACTTTACTCTGTAGTGCAGTAAATTACTACCTGTGGTGCACTGCCTCCCCAGAGATGCTTTCCATTATTATTAAACCATCAACTACTAGTTAGGGCTACTGAGGCAGAGGATCTGCTTTTTGAAGAGGATAATTCTGATGGGATAGTTTGCCATCTAAATATAACCATTGTAAAGTTTAGTCACATCTAACAATTGTTTATTTTTTTCCTTTAGCATTATATGTAGTTTGGTATAATATACTGCCAAAATTAACAGTCTAGTACTTTAAAGTGAACATTTGTGTGTCAGTGGGTGGCACAGTGGAAGCACTTCTGCCTTGCAGTAAGGAAATGAGGGTTTATGTCCCGGGTCCCCCCTATGTGGCGTTTGTATGTTCTCCCTGTGTTCACAAGGGTTTCCTCTGGTTTCCACCCACAGTCCAAAGGCTCGTGTGTGTGTGCTCACCCTGCAATGGACTGGCCACCTGCCAAGGGGAATGTTCCTGCCTTGCGCCCTATGCTTGCTGTGTTGAGGACTAGTCCCTCATGACACTGCTCAGGATTAAGCAGGGTTAGAAAATGGTATGGTATGGTATTTGTGTGTTGGAAAGGTTTATGCATTGGTGTCATACTACTAGGGTCAGTGTGTTTTTTTTATTTCTAAAAAGAATACAGCAGTTGTTTCAGGCAAGTACACTGTTTTTCTTCTTAATGATCATAGTAACCTACTCTTTCCATCCTTCCATCCATTAATTATCTAACCTAATTATTCAATTCAGGGTCAGGTTCATCCTGGCCACATTAGGTACAAGGGGGGAACCAACCTATGATGGAGCAGCAGTCATAGAACAGGCTTACACATACCTATACACTCATACTAGATTGATTTAGACTTGTCAGTTTGCCTAACTTGGAGGTCATTCAGATATGTGTGGAAACCAGACTACCCTTATACTCAAGACTACCATGTGCAAACTCCACACAGACAGCAACCGGGTGCAGTATTCAAACTTAGGATTCTGGATCCAGGAGGCAGTAGCACTTACTGTGCTGCCTTAATTAAAGAATATTACATTAAACTGAAATAAAAAAACAAAACTGCCCATTATAACAGTGTCAAAACTGAGATAATTATATATTTTCATTACACGGTGCTCTGTCCATTAAGTCCATTGGTTTAGGGATACCTTTCATGCCTGTTATAGGGTTACCAAGAAAGCGTAAGTCCTGGAATTGTACCAACATTTTTGTAAACTGTATTTTAAGTTTCATCTTCCTTGCTTAACCTTATTACTTTTGTTCAGTTATTGTTTATTTTCATTACAAAATGACAAGTAGTCTTGGCCGTCTTTGAATCTGACAGCCATCACAGTGTTACTCTCTGGATCTACTCTTTAATCCATGCTTTCAGTTACCTACTCACTCAACTTGGTTGAGAAGATTCCAGTAAAGATGGGAGTGTTTATTCAACAGATGTTGGAAACAAACTAGAGATGAAGAGTTCCCTATCTAAGTGTTATTTATAATGAAAATCCCCATTAATTTATACATCATTCTTGAGTTAAATGAAAAGAGCTCTTGCCAAAATTAATTGCTGTTGGGTGTGATTTGTAAAAAAGACCTCTATTTTCATCATTTTTCTACTCAAACTTCTTTGCCCTCTAACTTGTCCCAAACCCTTTTGCCATCCTTGCACAATTCTGAACTGTAAATATTAACATCGTATGTTAGGTAGACTTTACTATCTCGGAAGGAAATTTGTTTGTGAGATTCTACAGATAATTTTATTTGTTTTGTGACTTTTATTATTTATTAACTTGATTTTCTATTTTGTATTATTGAGATGACAGTCCCACATTGTTTCAAGCATCCAAGATGACTGTTATATGACTATTATATTATTTTGTTTGATTTGTTGGGAAAAATGTGGGCATGAGCACGGAACATAGTCATTTGGTTTTGTTAGCCATATTACCCCATTGTAAAGGAACATCTGGAAGCTTATTGTGCAGTTCCGTTTAACTTTTCAGCAATATGGTGTTTGTACCCCATCTGTGGCTGGTTACCAGTGTGACCGAAAAGACTTGAAGGTTGAAGCAGAACCATCATGCCATTGGCAACTCAGGTTTCCTAACATGTTAAGGTCTTGTGAAGAATACTTGGAGATACTATTTTAGCCTCCTTCTCTGGCTAGAGTTCGGTGTATTAGGTTTTTTGCCAACACAAGCTTCTTCCTCTGCCATCTCACTCAGCAGAAATATTTTGTGCCCGTGACATCTACCGTATGTTCCATTGCTCTTTTGAATGTTTCTAACTCAGTATCCTCTTCCTTTATGATTGTGCAGATTGCCTCAGGTAATAGTTTGTTATCAGTCATCATTTTCTCCATTTCCTATGGGTACTCCCACAATTTTAATCAGTTGAACTGTTTTTGATGCCTTTTCATTCTACACAAAACAGACAGACATCCTTGCCATACTTAGCCAAGTTACACTAATTGACTTCCGAACTCCAATTGGTCTTCCCTTGCTGAACCCAAACATTATCATTAAGGTCATTGCTTTGCCATTGTTATTGTCATAACAGCATTTTAGGAGTACACTAAATATGTTTATGGTCTGTTAATCTTAATACACTGTAGCATCTGATGTTTTAAGATGGTCATCACAGTCTCCCTGAGCAGTTTTGAGTATTATCCGTCATATTTATATGAATTTTCCATTCTCCATGGGTGTGCAATGCTCACACAGCTGTGTGGAATTGGTGGAGTAATTAGGGCGAGACACACCTGCATATGATGGGGCGGTCTGTCTCAATTGCTTCGTCGGTTTCCTGCGGTATACGATTGAGATGCTGTGCCCACAGAGGATTATAAGAATGTGCTGGCATGAGAAAGATGGAAAGCCAAGAGACAAAAATAGAGCAGAGCTTAAAAAACGGAAAGAGAAGCAGGCAGGAAGATGGGAGAAAGAGCCGGTGCAGGTGTAATCAACAGAGACAGAGAGCGAACCAGGAGGTAGGCAGCCAGGAGGAGAGCCCCTCCAGGGAGTGGGTGGCCACCGCTCAGGGCCTGTTGTGGAGGATCGCTGCAGCTGATTGACTTAGGGAGCTGGTGTGACCAGGTGGTGCAGGTAGCTTGCCGAAGTACTCAGGGAAAGCAGCAAGAGTCGGTGAGGCTCAAACTGGGAGCCCCATCATGAGCGCCATGGCCTTTGGGGACCTGAGCCTTATGTCCTGAGTGGGAGCCCTGTTATAGCCATAGAAGGATGACAGCGTCTGTCGGATAGTTGTCTCCTCGGCTGAACAGTCCAGTCAGGATAACCTGATGATGCGACTGTTTAAAAGTAGTACACCTGGGCTCAGACAGTTTCCTGCCGTGTTTTAACCTTGTTTTAATTGCTTTCCTATATACTGAATTTTAACCTCCACTTTCACTTCTTTTATGGATTATTTATTTATCGAAGACTTTTTTATTTGACTGTTTTAATAAAAGCACTAGAGGACTTTTTCTCCATCCCCTTGCTTTGTGTGTGTTTGTCCTCAACTGCCAAGCTCATCCCAGTCATTACTATCGATGGTGTCAGGTTCAGAGGTTCTGGGCGGTAGTGTGAAGCTGACCTGTACCACCACAGTTGCCTTCCTTAATCATTTATGGTCTTAAATTACCTGTGATGCGTGGATCCTGTTTAAGCTCAAGTCTTTTTGTCTCATTATTTCCATAGAAGGTTTTTGCATGTCAGCAGCCCCAACAAACATGGCCCCTCTCCTAGCAGATTCTTCTCCATCCACTGTTTGTTGGAAGTAATTGTTCACGTCATTCACAAAAATCTCAGATGGCCTCTTGATAAAGGCAGACATATCATGAGCAATGATCTTCTGACTCTACAGGTGTTTCCTGAAACATGACAAGTTACATTCAGGTGCTTTCCAGGACACAAACCGTATGCCTGTTTTCAGACTCAAAGCATTGAAAACTTATGTTTATTTACTTCATGATATAAAAAATGTACTAATGCTCTCTAAATGGGAGCTTTAGAAATATCAAAAATCCAAGATATGTTAATTAAAACTGAACTTCCTCTCAAATATCAATTTCAATTAAATTGGTCCCAATCCATCTAGAGGCAAATTGTTTCATGCGGACAGACAGACATAATGACAACAATATGCACATGCATCTAAAAATGAGTGAAATGATTCCAGTAACTCTACAAAATTAAATAACAAAAGAACGATGCACCAAAAGAAAAAACAAGAGTGAACAGCAAATGTGACAGGGAGGGATATTAAAGTTGAGTCTAGGTGGGCAAAAGGGAGAAACTTAATAAAAAAGAGATCCCACACCCTTCTTAAGAGTAAATTCCACAGTACGTTTGATAGGATAGCAGATCATAACACAGGCCATTCTGCTACATTACACAGTAAAAAAAACCCTTAAATAACCTTGCATCATTACTTGGTTCTGTTTTTAATTAATAATAGCTCCATGTGGTATGCTTTACAGGCCACAGTTCCTAAGAAAAAATGAATGGTTCTTTTTGAAAATACATGCAGTCATCATGCCTGTCAGTTATTCCAGAAGCTTTTGATGGAAAACACCTATTCATAGAAAAGTGGGTTCAGAGCACAAAAAGGGAATGTAAGTGCCTAGTCGGACCAGATGATACATGTTCCTTGAAGGAACAATATATCTTGATTTGATAAAAAATGAGTTTATCTAAAGTTAAAAACATAAAAGTATTCTAAATTCTGCATTTACACTCATTTATGATTTACATAGTGCTTTTATTTTATGTGTACAGATAGTAGGTACATTTAGTGGCTCAGTTCAATGTGTCATGGATGACCCAGTTTAAGTAAGGAGGTTGTCATACAAAGTCCAACTAGATAGTGTCATAGTGCTTATTCGTAACTGCGAGACGGGTGAGGGTTTGGAGCCGATTTTTTTCCTCGCCATATCTACTATGAACAGGCATGATATAGAGTGGGATGCTGGTTAGTGCTGGTACTTCTAAATCCCACATCAGTCAAGGTTTCTGTGGAAGTTTCATGATTCCTACAAAATCCAAAAACATTTGTTTTAGGTTAACTGGTGACTCAAAATGAGTGAGTGTGTCACAGACTGATGACCCATTCGGAGTTGATTCCGACTTAAGGTCTTGTTTTTACTCCTCATAAATCAAAGACATGGGTCAGGAATCAACGATAATCTTTCTGGCTTGATTTTTCATCCCAATGAACTCTAGACAACAAAATTTATTTGAAAATTAATAACATGAGCAAAACATATCTAACTCTACCCAAATCACAATCGGCAGATCTTATGATGTAAGTGAGCAAGAAGAACAGAAAGTGATGTGACAACCTACAACGTCTAACATGAAAAACAAGTCACCTCTGTTTAATATAGTGCATTAGTACGGCAAACACCATTGCAAGACACTGTGCAAATACAAATGCTTTGATCAGTTGGAATCCAGGAGAATTTAATATCTAGGTCAGGATCACACAGTAAGGGAAAGGTGAGAATTGAACTGTTAACTTTATGGCTTTTAAGGTGGTTCCTTAGTCTCTATACTACACTACTACTATGTGCAGTATGTTGCTACATAAATTCAAACCAACACATGATAACCACAGACAGGCAAGCAGAGAAAGTGCAGCTCGTAGGCTATCATTAAAAATGGCAATTTTAAAATGGTGAAATGACAAAACTTTTAACATTTACCTGTATTCACTTCTGCCATTCTGTACTCATTGTGCTCAGGAAAAGGGACGCTGCCACTTCTATTTCATTTGTCAGGAAGTCTGAAAAAAGATGTAATATGTTGAATTTTCAAAACACACATAAAAATAAAAGCTAATCAACCTAATTGATTCCTTTAATTCGATAATTAAATATTTCAAGATCTGCTCCTGGTTCCTCAGGTTAGTCAGACTTGTACCTGAACAGCTCAACTTCAACTTGTGCCATAGATTCTCAGCGGGACTTAGACCAGGATTCATTTGGGCCATTGCAGGTTTTTTTTTTTGCCTTGAACCACACCAAGGTTACTTTGGCCATGTGTTTGTGATCATTGCCAGTTGAAAGACAAACGTTTCACCTAAGTTTCCAGTTATTACTAGACTTGGACTGATTCTGTTACACTGTTTCTTTGTATTTTCCACATCCATTCTAACCATTAATTTTTAACCAGTTTGCCAGACCCTGCTAATGAGAAGCAGCCCCACCACCCAATGCTATAAGACCTCCGTTTTACTTAATGTAGGTACACTTTTTTTTTTTTATTATTGAGGTGTGAGCAATTTTACATTTGGACCATACATATCTATTTGAAGTTTGGCCAGAAAGGTCTGTTTTGGTCTAATTTAACTGAACATCGCTTCCAAAAATGCAACTGTGTGACCATTAAGCTTCTGGGCAAAATTCAGCTGTTTTCACATGGTTCTTTTGGAGCCACTCATCTATTATATAGACAATTTGTTCTAACTTTACTCCAGTCTCCACAACTGAACTCTACAGCTCCTTCAAGATTATTGTTGGTCTCTCTCTGCAGCTTCTCTCATACGTCTTCCTCCATTTTTATGTGGAGACTTTTGTGAAATGACCAATTCTGGGCATCGTCTGTTTTACTTGGAATTTAGTTGAGTCTTCATTTGCACAGCCTTCAAACGCAACACTTGCATAAGGATTCGTTAAATTGTAAGTTTGGTGTTTCCTAGTCCCAAATTATTTTTTCACAATCATGGTATGCATTAAATTTGCTATCACCCAAAAGTGATCACGACACTTAGAGTTGCCACTACAAACTAAATGCTAAGCAGAGATCTCATCAGGAAAAAAAGAGTTATAGACTGCTTACTACATCTTTCAGTATTCTATTGTGAAGTTCTCTCAGAAAGTAAAAGCCATCTGGCTGAAAAATATTATTTTTCTATTACCATGTTTCACACTTTTGATGATTTTACTTCTCACTAATGCTACAAAGATCCACATTCCTTCAGAGTTATCTTCTGCATTATCCAGGAGATGGGCAGAAAACATCTCTTTGGATCAGTGCATTTTGCCAATACACACCAATTTTGCTGGGTTTCTTTATGGCGGACTCAAAGTCCTAAATCAGTACTGTAGTATGAAATACTTTGTTCTGAGGGTGAACATTGGTAAGTTGTAAATAAGGCTGTTGGTAGCAGTCATGCAGCACTCTGCAAGATTGTTGTGGAGTTCTTCCTCTTACTATCCTTCAACAGACATTTGAATTTTGCATTGGTGTGTTCAACAATTATTAATTTTTCACATGGCTTAATTAGATTTTGTCTATTATTAGACTACGGATACATTTTAGGTCAAATTAATGCAACTCAAGTGACACAGAGGCACAATGGGTAGTACTGCTGCCTTACAGATCCATCTTCCAGTCTTCAAGTTCCATACCCAGTGACTTTCTGTGAGGAGTTTGCACATTTTTTCCAGGTTGGTGCAGGTTTTCTTATGGGTACATCAGCACTCCTCCCAAATTCCCAAAAATGTAACAATGTCATTGTTTTGGACTATAAATACTACTCCATTTTAGTTGTCAGGGTCATCCCCATTTCAAAACATGAAAAGAAAATATTTTAATAAAATGCAGTTGAATACATCTAGAAGTCCAGATTCAAACTGCTGATACAGACCGAGTAGAACTAAAAGTAGCTCTGAAAAGTAACAAAGGAGAACAATAACTGTAGTTTGTCACGCTGACTTGATAATATATGTCTTTAACAATGATCAGAGTGTGGAAAAAATATAGTAGGAGATAGGACAACAACACAGTAGGTGAAGAAAACAAGCAGTTGGATTAGTCAAGAGCATCTTCTACTGACTTGTAATTACAGTAAGTGTTCTAAGTCTCAGGCACACCCTTGCAGTTCTTGGCTTATTCCTTCTTATAAAACTGTCCCTCAGAGTGGTATGCTACATGTTCTACTACACAAATATTTTAAATAAGCCTAAAAACTTACCCAATAGGTCCACTTTGAAGCTGCAAAGGTTTTGATTTAAGAAACTGTGCCTTACACATTTCTAAGGCATGCTTGTGACAGCAGAAGTAATCTGAAAGTAACACATTTTATTACAAATTCTTAATCTTAATGGGTGACTTAATTTCTTCATGATGATAATTCTGCTGAGATCATTACAAAATATTTCAATGGAATTATTGAAAGCTTCAATCTCACTCAGTAAGTGAATTTTCCAACCCACAACAAAGGACATATTACAGATTTTGTCTGCTGCTTTGGTGTTAAACCATTCAATTTAACTACAGCTGAACTGCCCGTATCAGACCATAAACCTGTGCTGTTCCATGCAGACTTACCCTGTATGAAATGTAAGGCTAAGCACAGCATGTCACATCGCAATAATCAAAATATTAATGTAGAAGACCTGTCCAGTATACTGTAACGATTCTCAACTTTGTCCTTTTTCTGGTATTACTTCACCAGCAGATTTAGTGAGCCATTATAATGACTATTTTTGTTCTGCACTTCTGGCCACCGTAAAAGCAAGAACTATTTACTTTGTTCACATTAGACTTCTGCCATAGGCCAGCAGCTTAAGCAATCATCTTGTACACCAGGAGATGTAGGCTAACCACATCTTACGGTACAAATATGCCCTCTCTGCTGCAAAAACCACCTATTATCACATTATTAACAGTGGCAAGAAAAATAATAGGACACTTGTTTCTAAAATACATAAAGGTAACAAAATCATTATTATTTATTTAGAAGACACTTTTATCCAAGGCAACTTCCAATGAATGTTATAATAAATACCAGGATGAAGGTGCAAGCATCAAAGCAAGAGAAAACAAGATAAAAAATCAAGCACAAGGGAAAACAACTACAACATAATTACACCTTAACTAGACTAAGATGAAAATCAGTATCCTAAACTCTGTCAGTACAATAGCAACATCCTGCAGGAGAGAAGCTAAGCAGATCCAAACTATTTAATGAAAAGGTGTGTTTTCTAAAGATGACTGAATACAAGAAAGTTGGGTGAAGTTTGAATGGATTAAAAGAAGGAAGATCATTCCACAGCTTTGAAGCAAGAATGGAGAAATGCTGTTCAGTTTTGGCATGTCTGGCAAGAGGTGGGAGGGTCAGAAAAAAAGTACAGGCAGAATGCAGACTTCCTGAAGGGATATAACAAGAGACTAATTAAACACAATAAACTATCATAACCTCTGTAACAATATCTTATGTTTTTGGAATTTTTCAGCTAGATTGTTTTTGCTGCAGTATATGGTTGTGAGACATGGATGCTATCCAATGACCCGAGACAAAGATCCATTGGTACCATGTCTCTTCGGAGAATCCTTGGGTAATGCCGGTTTGACTTTATGTTGAATGAGCAATTGCTCACGGAGTCCCAAGTAAGTCGCTTTACCTGCTTTATGAGAAAGCGTCAGTTATGGCACTACGGCCATGTAGCGTGATTCCCCGAGGGTGATCTGACTCGCAAGATCCTCGTTGTTGAGGACTTAAGTGGCTGGATCAGGCCTAGGGGACACCCACGTAACACCTGGCTGTGGCAGAGAGAGGGTCATTTCCTGAGGGTGGGACTGGACCGCGTGCCTACCTGGAGGGTTGCCAACCAGGATTCCGAGCTGTTTTGTCATGTGATGAGTGTGGCAACATACTGTACCAGAGCATGCTTCCCAACCTGACATGACGTGAAAATTAAAGAAATTCATCAGCAGCTGGCTTCTGAAATGAAAAAACAAAAAGGCTGCACTTCTCATATCCACTATTGTGGGTCCACCATCAGCTTTCCTACGAGTTCAGTCTGCCAACTGAAAACCAAATCTTTGAGCCTATAAGAAAATTGAACTTTTCTTCTTGACATTTGGACCCTATTACCCACACATCTGATTAGAAGCATGTCAGTCATCTCTTAACAACCCAGAAAACATCAATAATCAAGGCCTCTTATTTCTGGAAAAGTTCCCTCATCACTAAAACTGCTTCTATAAATCCCATCTTAAAAAAACAAACCTGGTTTAGATCCAGATACATCACACCATACATTCATCTTTAAAATCATTCAGACGGTAGTTGCTTTTCAACTTCAGACTCAACTTGCCAAGGACAAGCTCTTTGAACCATTTCAATCTGGCTTCTGACCAAAACACAGCATGGAAACTGCACTGGTAAAAATCACTAATGACCTCCTTGGTGCAGCTGATTCTGGATTATTATCCATCCTCATCCTCCATGACCTCAGCGCAGCCTTTGAGACCATATTGCACAAGGTACTCCTTGAATGCCTGGTCAACCTTGGAGTCCAAGCTGCTGCTAATCACTGGCTCTCTTTTGATCTTAAAGGTAGAATGCATTTTGTTCAAATCAAGACTTTCTGTTCCGAGAATTCTACGGTCACCCAAGGAGTTCCACAGGGATCTATACTGGCACCACTCTCATGAGCTTGTTTCTCTAACCTTGACAATATCTTCTATCGACATGATGTTCAGTTTCATTCAGCTATATTTATCCATCAAACCTACATTCGCTGGTCCACCTGACATCCTCACTTCTAGTCCTGAGGACAGAAGAACCTGGATGACAATTACCTTCATTAAGCTCAACAACAGAAAAAATGAATTACTAGTTAATGACTACAAATCAGTAATTGCTAAGTGCAATGGTTTTACTTCTCTGGTTTGATAACTGCACCACACCATACATCTCCACTTCATTAAGGAGACTCTGTGTAATCCTGGACAACACTTTCTCCTTTGATCAACATATAAATAATGTCTCCCGGGCTGTCTTCTACTACATTCAGAATACTGGCAGAATTCACTCAGCTTTGACACAATGTAGCACTGACGTTTTTTACTCAATGCCTTAGTTGCTTCTTGCATGGACTACTGTAATGTCACTCTTTCTAGCATACCGAACAAACGTCTTTACAGATTGCAACTTATTCAAAACTGTGCCGCCAGATCATCATACACATCAAGCTAGCAGACCATGCTACACATAACCTTATTCGGCTCCACTTACTCATGGTGGCATTTCAGATTAACTTCAAAATTCTTCCCCTCATATTTAAAACTTTACATAACCTGGCGCTAAGCTATATCATTGACCTTCTCCAACATTATACTTCCGTTTGTTACCCATGATCTTCAGCTGCAGGTTTACTAAATGTCCTCACTATTAACCTCAGTAAAATGGGTACAGTAACAGTTTGTTTTCCTATATTTGAAATGTACACTCCAATACAAACTTTAAAACGGTTTAAAAACTCACTTATCCCGATAGGTCTTTGTACTGAGCCAACTGTTGTACATGGTACTTACTGCTGTACATTAATGCTTACTTCATGACCATATTCATTTTTTTTTTTTACTATTTTAATGCTGAGAATTTTACTAATGGTCTATTTTACTCTGTGAGGTAACCTTGAGTGTCATAAAAGGGGCCTTAAATAAAATTTATTAATTATTCTTACTAATTTTTGTGGCAAGGATACATTTCCCATTTGCTTACATTTTCCACAGGTGCACCATTAAACAGCAGTTTTCCTACAACTTTTCTTTAACTTCAGGCTGCATGCATATTTTATCCCCATTTCTGTTTTATCAGTTGAGCATAATGTTCTACCACGTCTCATAATGAATAATGCCCTGCACAAAACTTTGCCAAGTGCCTCATATAGTAGCAAGACCATCAATGTGCTAAGAAATTATTTGACTAGAGTACACATCTACCATCAAACTATTCTGACTGTACACAATTCAAACTATGCCAGAGGCACATACAAAATATGATTTAAGTATGCATATGCAATACAAGTACACATACAGAATCACATACAAAACACAGTGGTCTGACATCTGATGCAAACTCAATTCATAGGATTCTTTTTTTTTCTTAAACAGCTCGTCATATACGGACAAGTTCCACTGCCCAAACATTTTCCCATTCCTATTGACTTTTAGGCAGATGATGCAATAGTGTCAAAACCATAATGAAACAGCTTGAAGCACCATAAACCAATTATCGAATTTTATAGCACAAGTCGAGTCATGTTGCAGGCAGTGTGATGTAGTGGTTAAGGCTTTGGACTTTAAACAATAAGGTTATGGGTTCAAATCCTGCTACTGACACCAAGTGACCATAGGCAAGTCAATATGCTCCAACTGGAAAAACAGAAGAAATTAAATCAATTGCATCTCAGAGGTCATAAGTAATCTGTTGTAAGGTGTCAACTAAAAAATAAGTAAAATTAATAATAAAATAATAATAATAATGGTGTTCCCTCTCAAAGGCTGGAAGGATAAATGGCATCTAGGTGCTTGTTCAAATGACACAGTAAGAAGAAAATGGACCTCCAACAATTTCACTGCATTGCAGTGTTCAACAGCAAGTATATAAAATTGGAAAAAGTGACACCAATTACAGTTAGACATGTTAATTTATCAGTTCCAGGGCATTGTGTATCACCAGTTTTGTCCAGGGGCATTGTGTATCACCAGTTTTGTGTCTTTCTGGATGAAATTGATACTAAATGCAGAGATGTTCATTGCTTCATAAAGGTGTGCTAACTCAGTTGAGCAGATGTCAAAGAATTTGTGGAAAAACAACAAGGTTTTTTTTTTTTTTTTTACAACTTTCAGATAACCAGCAACTGAAGGAGTGATCTACTCTTACTGACCTAAAACAGGAACTAAAGACACTTAATCTCAAGCTGCAAGGCCCTAACCATCTGATTACAGGGATGTATGACAGTGTGAAAGCATTCACCATTAAGCTAAGGCTGTGAAGAAGACAACCTTTTCACTTCCCAGTACACAAGTCCTTGGTGAATAAATTGAAAATTTCACAGAGTGGAAAATTTCAATATGGCTGTCACAGATCAGTTACTGGAGGAGTCTGACCAGCAGTTTGCAGACACGCAACACATACGCTGCTTAAATACCTTTGCCTACTAATGTTGACATTGCACCTAATTGGCCTGTCAGTGCCAACACTGCACCTACTGACCTAAACATGGAGTTTAATGGCCTGTACTGCTTGGCTAACACTGCTTAGAGATGCACAAGCAAACTCATCCATGATCTAACAGTTTCTCAGAACTGTCTCCTTTTTCAGAGCCATCTACAATCTTAAGTTCTTTAACAGTTCATATATGCAGGCAAGAAATTGTTTCCCCACCATGAACCTTAACCAATCAAAACACAGAGCTGGACTAAGTGATCCTAACCTAGCAGCCTTCCTAAGGATTTCTAGGCAGCCTTTCAAACAAATATTACCAAGCTGACTGAGCCAAAGCAAAACAAAGGATCTGCAAAACCCTAACATTTTATTTACAAACTATATGAACTGCTTGTGGATGTACTGTACTTGTTCAGTGTATAATTCAGTTTGAGACTCCTGTTCAATACGGATGAATTAAAAGTGGAGAGGTTTGGTCATGTAGCATAACGTATTGCTTTAACAAAATTAAAGTACTGCCTTTGATCATAAGCAGCTCAAGGTGCTGGGGAGGTGTGACGGTTTGGTCCAGCTTTTCTGCTTACTAGTATAAACACCTCACTATCATAGAGTCGACACACTGCATCACAGTAGTGACCACATCACTAAAAGCTAAAGTGAGCTTATGAGAATAATTGGATAATTACAAAGCACAACAAGGCCAGGCTCTGGACAGGAGGCAACAACTAGAGAAGGAAATATGCATGTTCATTTCAATTAATTATATCGGATGCCAATTCTGCACAAAGGCTTACAATCAAAACACAAGAAACAAAAAAGACCACTTATACTCAGGAGTGCCCAACCTCTTGATTTTAAAGAAGAATTTAATGTAGAGTAAGGGTGTGCAATATAACTTAATAAAATGACACAACAGGCAACCAAAGCTTCTGCAGGCCTAACAGCAGAATGAACATCAACATAAGCCAAGTGTAGAATTAAACTTTCAGGCACATCTAAACATTGCATACATGCCTGCTCAGCTTGACTCAATCAGTTGAAGACACTCAAGCCTTTAAGAAAAGATGATCATCCTAACAGGCCCAGAATAGGTCCACATCTAAAGCCCATAGAGATGCTCTGACAGAACCTAAAGAAAGCCACACATGCAAGTTGAAGATCAGAAGTACTTCAATAAGTTACTGAAGTGTAGACCATAATACCTCTAGGGCGATCAGCCTGCACAGAAAATATAACTATTGCTACAAAAATGAGACTAGAATTCACTCAGTTATGGAGTTTGAAATGCGAACTGATTAAATTTATTTACTAAGAAAACTAAAGATGAATTTAATGTGTGCTACTATTAACTGGTTTAATATTAAGACTCGGCAACAACTGAGTGCAGATCAGAAATGATTTAAGCTACAGCATTTTAAAGGGGTCAGACTCTCACTGCACACTTCAGTTACACACAGTATACCTGTAAAACAGTCAGCTTCACAAAAGTAAATGAAGTCTTGCCAATGGACAACAGCCAAGCAGTACTGTCTAAAGCAAGAGCTGTAGGCCCACGCAAATACAGATGTTCTTAAACCCCTCTACCCTGTTCAGTGTTAATATGAGAGACTGCAGACTGCCTTTTAACCTCTGCTATCACCACAGCACACAAACAGGTACCAGGTTAAAGCCTGCCTGTTCAGAGCTCCATATGCACATCCTGCTCATTATGGCATGCTGCCTTGGCAATCTTGAGACAACCATTTATCTACAAATCATGTAACAGAGATCATAATATATTACAATTTAGGGAAGAGAAATAAGAGATATCACGGTCTATTTCAGGCACTTTCAAGATTGTAGTTTATTGTATGGTAAAAAGCAAAGGATACAGATTAGGGATCCCTTTAACTCTACATTTATACATTTTCTACTTTGCTTCAGGAGTATATTAACAGAAAGGTCCAAAACCTGTAAACCCCATCATTAAGTATACCCCAAATCAGTGTAGATTTATCAGCTCAACATATTATATACACTATGTGAAGGTAGCTACCATAAAGCAAGCCATAAGAGGTAAGAAGTTTTTTTTTTCCTTAAAAAATGCTTAATGTCTAATTTGAAAGATATATGAAATACAAAATGCATAATAAAAATCATCTCTTAATTAAGGAAATGAGCAAATAAAAAAACATCAAAACTGTCCATGTGACATGAATCAAATGGGGGATAGACTTTAAAAGACTTTCTTTAGTTAAAAAAAAATCTCAATCTAAAAAAAAAAAAAAAAAGTGTTTAGATGCATTTTTCACCATTGTAAAATTCATATCCTGCACACCTCATGGTACAAAATGTGCACACACATTCACACTTACAAACAAAAAGGTCTTGTATGGGGCACCTACCTCTCCCGCCCTACATATCGACAGTACATTTCCGCTACACACCAGCATGACATGCAGGCCTTCACCCAAATACTTGGTGCAGGTTAACTGGATATAGATGTTTCAGGTACTCGACAAATTTACCTTGAACCATGATAAAAGAACTGCTCTTTTAAAACATTATTAGTGTAATAATAAGGGAATTTCTACGCAACACATCAAAAAGATTTTCTTTGGGAATAGGGTGAAAACTTACAGCAAATTAAAAGTTTAAACAGACCAAAGCCATGGGCATTTCATCAGTTAGCCAGTGTAGATAAATGAAGATGTTGTTTATATTGAAAATCTGTTAAGAAAGTAACATTGAGGATACAAAAGTATCGCTATATAGGGCTTTTTCAGATTCAAATGATTGACATTCTATGTTTATTATATTTAAAAAAAATATTTTCACCTGTGGCATGTGGTTTAGATTGTAGTCATCTTGTGGTTTGCTCTCCAAGGAATCCCATGAAACAGTTCACAACAATATAACCAAAGCTTGAGTCTTGAAAAATCAAGCAATATCTTGTCACAGTGGATTACTTTGAGCTGTACAATTCTCAATCAAAAGTACAGAAAATAAAATTTAAATAATTAAAGTAGGTCCCCAACACATTTTAAGCAATCAATGCATCACCAACTGGAATTTAAAGAACCAAATATGATTTTTAAATCAGCTGCAAAGTAAAGCATGATTTTGCAATGAAAACGAGATGCCTGACAAAAACAAGCTTTTCAGGTGCAAGACAGTTACAAAAGTGTTAAAGAATACATATGTAAAGGTGTCACTGACCCAGTTTAACGCAGAATTACATAACATAGCAACATTGAAACAAGACTGTTGTCAGTCTACTTTCAAACTGGGGGAAAAAAAGAAAAAAAATTATTTAGTAAATGCTGCAACAACAGCCCAAAGAACTTCATTTGTATTGGTCTTCATACTTTCAACTTCAGGGTCCAAATCTAGTAGTTGTCGCACTCTTTTCATGGCCAAGTCATACTGGTCATCTAATAGTGGAGCAAAAGCATTCTCCAGCACATCTGAAGAGTGTGCTAAGAAAATAAGAGCCAGCAAACGCTTGTCCATGCGATGAGGGTCGTTCACCCACTTTTCCAGAACAGCTTCTTGTACCTTCTTAATGAGCCGTTGTTTGATGTTGTTGTTGGTCAGTGGGTGTGTTGTCATGTCAAAAAGCAGGAAGTTCTGTTTCTCTGTTGTGAGTACTCCTTTTTCCACCAGATTTTTGGCCAGTCGTTCACGAACATTCCTCAACTGATAATGTAGTTTTAATGGGTTCCACGTTTCACCTGAAATTAGAAGATCAATTATAATTAGACATTTAAAATGAAATTAGAAGAGCATTTAGACATGAGAAAAATATGGAAAAGTTAATTGTTTATACTGATATTTACAAAAGTTATACAGTAACCCTAAAATTTAAAAATTTGCCTATTCATAGAATAACAGAAACCATTGTGCTACACAATTAAGCACAGTGACATGGTCAGAACAGGTATCAAAACAATATTGAACCTACTATTTAATTACCTGTAAAGGTGCATGACACATTTAATCCAAAATCAATGTTTGCATGGGTACATCTTTATTATCCCAGGTACTGTTAGGGTATAGTTCACATATGTTCTAGAAGTGATGCTGAATACTATGACAAAAGCCTGCAGATACAGTAGAACACTTCATTCTCTACCAAAGAAGACTCCTTGCAAGCTCTTTGTTCACATACTAATCAGTAATAATTGGTGGACTGTGCTCTATGAGTGTTCCTATTTCTGTCAGCTGTAGTGGAGCAAAACAAATGTTCTGGAGGAAATAGAATACTGACAAAGGTGCCAACTGTATTTCATAACATAATTAAAAGGTACAAAGATATTTCAGTAAACTGTTCACAGTTACCAATGATCATCACTGTAAGCTCCAAGTAACAAATTAGGCAAAAAATGAATAAAATGCATTAATAAAAATACACAGTAACAGGAAATCCTCTTTAAATAAAGCAACATTGAGCACTTGGGATATTAATTCAAGAAACGTCAGTAAACATTTTAGACAAAGAATCAGAAGAATGCAGACATTTACACTAAATTCTGAAACTGTCTAAAAATTACAGCCTCCTAAAATTGGCAAAATTTCTGCATATTTCTTAATGGATTCATACCCCACACTCATGCATGTCAAATATCACTACAGTACACTTCCTCTCTACTTGGTTTGCTTGCTGGTCGACTTTAACCTGACTATTGCTTCAATGTCTGTGTCAAGTGATGCCACACACCGACACCTTTATCATCTTATTTACATGTTCTCACTGCATGAAGTGAGGAGTGTGTGTCTTTCGATTAGATGATTCATTTTTACAGTACAAGGGGGCTACGCCCCCTGCTCGCTTCGCTCGCCAACCCCCGTATTTAGTTTTCCAGATACATACTTTTACGATATTTTTTTTCTTGGAATTGTCTCAGTTTCATGAGTTTCTCTTTTATTTTAGAACTTCTGTAAAAATAATATTTGGAAATATTCTTTCTTCAAGATCGCATTGAATTTTGATTCCGTTTTTGGACTTACATCGTGACAACGCAACATATAACTGTCCATGAGTGAATATTGTTTCTATGCTTCTTATAAATAAACCAACTTTTTGAAATGTTTGTCCCTGTGATTTCTTTCTCTCTGATAACGTTAATTTCTTGTGGAAGTCCAAATTGTTGCATTGTTAAATCTTCTGCTTCTAATTCTTTGCCGATTGAAAGAGCCGTTTGTTCATTTGATTTTTTGGATAATGTTCCTTTGAACGCTTCCCATAATTTTAAAGCATCAACTTCACCTGTCATAATTAAATATACGAAGAAGTGTCTTAATTTGTCAGGCATCATTACAGACGTGGCATCAGACATCATTTCATACATATAGTCGTCCGATTTACATAATCCAGCTGCTTGAGCCGCTTCTTGAAAGGTACCGTACGTATTTCCATCTATAGTTAGAATCTCTCTATACGACGTTGCTCCTTTCAATTCTCGATTAAATGAAAACATTCGCTATCTTTTGGTGATATAATATTTAATCATGCAACACTTTTGCAATTAATTTTTCTTGGTTGCCATATTCCTTTTTGTTTTTGCCACGTGTAATGTTGAGGAATTTGTGTATACGTATATGCTTTTGCATTTACGTCTTTTTTATTTAGTTCGAAATAAGCTAATAATTTTATATTTTTTGTTTTTGCTACTTGTAAAGCTTCTGCTTCTTCGCCTTCTTTAAATTGAATAATATCCTGTCCTGGTAAATGAATCGGTAATAATTCTACAGAATGACTTAGTCCGTGCATTGGTAATTCCATTAAATGCCATCTGCTTTCCATTGCACTAACGAATCGAGTATCTAAATATGCTTGAACTTCGTCCTGTGCTTGTTGTTTCGATAAAGTTACGTGTACTCTATCGTGCCCTTTATGAATGTACTTGTAGATGTACTTAACACTCATCACTGATGCACAATACTCGACATTAATATGACAATCAAATCTTTTTAGCAAATACGGTTATATGTTACAACCATTGAATTATCGATCATCACAATTTTTCCATCTTTCTTTCCATGATAAGTGTGTTTTTCGAGACGACTATCTCTTTGGCGATAATCTGGAAAGCCAGCCATAGTCATATCTGTTGTTTAAAAAAAAATTCCAAAAGCTTTTGTTCAAACACTTTATCTTTCGAGTCCCAACATGCTGAATTTTTTAAATAAGGTCCATGAGACATGTGTTTAATGACTTTGTACCATAATTCTGGATTGGTTTCTCCGTTTGGAATTTCAGCACAGACAAAACGGTCTACATCATCAGCAGATAATAATATTTTTTGTAAAGTAACCAATAAATGCATGCGAGGTAAACCCCGTATTTGAAATTCGATCATGTAAATGTATGCTTGGATTTTCCCAAACACCGTTTCGAGTTCTTTCAATAAAATTAAGACTTTCTGATAAAACAATCTACTTATGAAAGCTGGAATATCTAGAGCCAATGTAGTTGGTGGCATTTTTTTTTCCAAGAATCTCCGGATTTCTGGCCATTGTGGATTGCACATCATTGTAATAAATAAATCTGGCCGACTGATAGTTCTGGATATTGCCATTGCATCATGATATAACTGTTGCAATGCTCTTGGACTACCTTGATATGATGATGGTAATATTACTGCTTTACCTATTTTGAATTTGTCTGAACTATTGATATTTGAACTTTGAATGTGATCAATGAGACCTTGCATATGTTCCATTCTAAGTTTTGCTTGATTCGATTTAATAAAGAAAAGACAATTAGCTTTGACTTTTAGATACGCATTAATAATGTAATGTTGCGTTACACGCTGAGATGACAGAAGTGGGTTAAATACATTTGAACGTATCGCTAATTTTGCCCCGAAATATTGTGTTGGTGTTGCTCGTTTTTCTGAATTTGTGTGTTTCATATTGTATGACCATCCTGTTTCTCCATCTGGTAAAAGCAAGGGAAAGAGTAGGATTGGAATGAGGTGAATTATTAGATAGAAATGTCGATTCATGTTCTGCTTTCGGATAAACACGAATATCTACTCTGTTTTTGATATTTCCGTCTTTCAAAACTATTATCGCTGATAACTCATCACATGTTGGTTTATTATATATGCGTGCGTGATCTTTCTGATTCATATAGAAATCCAAAAAAACTTCTTTGTCTGTATTATTCAGATAGATTTTGCGTAAAGTGCGATACTTTTGGACGTATGGACTTGTATCCATTATTGGCTGTATAATTTCTAATATGTCCAATCGTTTAACTCGATTCTATGTTGCATCGCATCTGGTTCTTGTTGTTTATCTCCCCCCCCCCCCCCCGTTTGTTTGCGCTAATGCGATCTTTACTCTTTTTTTTTTTTTGATACTTTCTAATTTTTCTCCTTTTCATATTCCTTAACTTTCTCTGCATTTGTTTCACACCAACATTTTTTTTTCAGCCTTTCGAATTCCACTGCTTTCATAATCTCTAACCTGCTGTGCATGTGTATCACGCCAACGTTTTTGAACGTCTTTATGAGGTTCTACTTTGTCCATTACTCTTTGTCTATTGTCCTTATACACTTTGAGCCCTGGATCTGTGTGTGCTGCGTGACTGCCTTTACACTACTGATTTTTTTTTTTTTTTTCTGCCCGTGGTCTTATTTGTTGAGATTGCTTGTAAGTTGGGCGTGTCTTGCAAGAATCTCATGTTCTATGTTTCCGTGAGATGCTCCGTGGCCTTTCTTTCGTCTCGCGGCTCTTTTAAATGTCTTCTGTGATGATGACGTATAGTCTCCTAGTCATTCCCTTCCCCACAGGATTTTTTTTTTTTTATAATAGAGAGATTTGATTTGTTTCAGTTGTGGAAATTTAACATATAGCTTTCATGTCAAGCTGCATGTCAATGTTACAATCTTGTTTCAACTATAAAGCACATTGTGAATGGAGGAGTGGGGAGGGTTGTGGGTCTTAAGTGCTAAATTTTTGTTTTGTTTTGTTTTTTTTCAACATTTCCCAAACCATTTTAATTTTCAAATTGGCTAAACGTTTTAACAGTGTTTACTCACATACCTAATGGATACTTCATTGCTGCATAGAAATTATATTTTTGTCCTGCGGAAATCAAAGGATTTCCTTACAAGAACTGAAAGAGGTTTTGTAGAAGCAAATTTCCAAAACATTGAAAGTGGAAATCTATCAGTCAAAACCAAGCATAAATACTTCAAATATTTCAGCAGATCCTTATTTTCCAAAACTTTCATATAAATTTAGAAATGTCATATGAAATGCAATATGTCTGTCACAAGTAGAAAGAAACATGTATTTTAGCTACAAATAGAAAACCAGCATCCTCTAGTGGGCATATGTTTAAAACACATGCAATGTAGTGAAAAACTTGTCAAGGAGAAATTAAAGGAAAAGGCGGCACACTAGTTAGGTTATGCATAGCTAAATTTAATAATGTTTGCTTAGCAACTTAAGATCAACAAGTACTGTCAAAATATTTAACGGTTAATCACCCAAGATATAGGGCATACAATGTTTGTAAATGTTTTTGAGGAATTGTTTTCAAATTAAACATTTGTAATTAAAAACTATTTTGACGCCCAATTTTGGATCTTGAAAACGAGTTGACTTTAAACTACATAAGTCAAAGTACACAACCAGTCAAAAGTTTTAGAACATCTCAGTTTTTCCAGTTTCTTTTTTCTTCAAATGTAATCAGTTGAAATGCAATGAATGACCTAAAATGGTCAAAAGGTAAGAAGAAAATTGCCAGAGGTTTGAATTTAAAGTTTATTTTAGTAAAAATAGCGAAAAGAACAAGAAGTATCAGAATACCACAAAGAAAACAAATCCTTGAAAGTTGAAGCAAACAGTTTGCACAGGTGACCCAACTTGTGTTGATTACTTAAAAACCCTCAGTCTGTCTTAAAACAGAGTTGGTGCTAGTTGGACAATATTCCAGAGATAATGGCAAGAAAAAGGCAATTAACAAATGAAATTAGACAGAGCATTATTACCCTTAGAAGTGTAGGCCTTTCATTTAGAGAAACTGCCAGTGTCAGGGAGTATGGTGTCCTACGCAAATTTTAAACATTATGTTTTTTTCACCAAATAAAACATGTAAGCAATAGGACTCTCGGCCTCTATACATCTTCACAGTACCTCAAACTTGATCTAAACACAACATATGCATACCGCCATGCTTTTGTTTATAAATCCTCAAAACACTGAAGGATTTGCTTGTTCTTGCTAGCATAAAAATCTACTTACACCCTGTGAACAAAACCATGAGTTATAAATGAAATATGTAAAGGAATACTATCATTAGCACATACAGTATGTATCCATCCATTTTCTAATCTGGTTATGTGCTGTCACTATTAGAAGTGGAACAAGTCCCATAAAAGATCATTGCTTTCAAATTACAATAATTTGACTGAATTTTACATACTCTTGGCTATGACCGTTATTAAGCTTTAAAAATGTATGTTTGAGAAAGTATAGAATGCTTGGCTAATATAGCTGTCAGCAAATATTGAAAACTTCAACAATTCTAAAAGAAAGGCTTTTAAACTTTAAGATGATTTAATGGGCTGAAATTGTAAGCTAAGTACCTACAAAATGTTGTAGCCTTTCATGAATACAAAAAAATAAAACAAAAGCTTTAGAATTTTAGAAGTTTATATTGCACTTATATTTGAATCTATAGATGTAATGTCAGAGACAGCTTAATTGAAAGTTTTGGTTAATTGGAGACAGAAAAAAAAAATTTTTTTTACAAAAAAAAAAAAACACTAAATAGATAGATATGCTAAATGAACAATGACACACAAAAAAAAAACAAATTGAGGAATTACAGTCCGTGTACTTTTTGGTATTTGAAATTTCGTTTCAGAAAATATTTAAAAAAGAAAAAGATACACTTATTTGATTTTCAACTTAAAAGGGAAAAATGAAAAACACAAAATTACTTTTTTCCTTTTCTTCTTTCGCACATCAGAAAAGAAAAATGCAAGAAGCGAGAACGAGAAAACGCCCTTTATTTCGCAGAAAGTAACAACAATAACTTTCATAAAAGAACTGCTACATCAATGAAGCAAACTTTGCAAAGCTTGTATTTTTACCTGAAAGATGTGACTCAGTTTTTCTGAAGTCATGTCATCGTCGCGGAGTGTCACTCTTTTACTGTTCTGAAAAACAACGTAATGGCCCATCCTCTGCTGATCCCAGTATAACTTCAAGACCGTTGATCAATGTGTTGTTAGGAAGACTGTTCACACGCGTCGTCAAAAATCACACAGAAGAAGTACTTCCAGTTTCAGACAACGAAAATGCGTCTGTTTTGTTGTTTTTGAGCTATTACACTTTCATTATTTGAATCACAAATAAATCCAGAAAAGTATGTGTAATTTTAAGTTTATGACTGCTATTTGTTACCATAGAATAATAATAAAAAAAAAACCCTTATTTTCCCTCATTTTATTCTTTAATCAAAAATCAAAATCTGAAAATTCCTTTCATTTTCATTTTTTCGTTTTGCTTCTAAAATGATATTTCAAATACCAAAAAGTACACAGACCAATTACGTATTCTTCATTTCAAAACCAGACACTAATCCGCTTAAAAACAAATGCCAATCAAGAATCTGCCATTTATATCTGTGAATCCCCTTTAAAGGTGCACTTATAAACTGGCTTCTTAATTAGCAACATAAATAATCACCTCTCACTTCAGAGGATGGCCATAAAGTTGCCCAAAACCTGCATTCAAAAAGAGATGATACTACCACATCATACTGTATGCTGGGTCTTTTTTTTCCCCAATGCAGTGTCATAAGGTATCAGAGTCTATCCCACAGCAATTAGAAAAAAACGCAGAAATTAACTGTACACCCCAGTCATCCACGCCAGGGTAATTTCATGTTGCCAACTAACCAAACAGCACAAACGAGTTTGAAACAAATTAACGCATGCTCAAGGGTACACAAAGCAGTTCTATTAATTGATTTATGGGGTTATTATGAATACAGATGACCATTCATTATTTACATAGTAACTACAGTAATCCCTCCTCCATCGCGGGGGTTGCGTTCCAGAGCCACCCGCGAAATAAGAAAATCCGCGAAGTAGAAACCATATGTTTATATGGTTATTTTTATATTGTCATGCTTGGGTCACAGATTTGCGCAGAAACACAGGAGGTTGTAGAGAGACAGGAACGTTATTCAAACACTGCAAACAAACATTTGTCTCTTTTTCAAAAGTTTAAACTGTGCTCCATGACAAGACAGAGATGACAGTTCAGTCTCACAATTAAAAGAATGCAAACATATCTTCCTCTTCAAAGGAGCAAACAAATCAATAGGGCTGTTTGGTTTTTAAGTATGCGAAGCACCGCGGCACAAAGCTGTTGAAGGCGGCAGCTCACACCCCCTCCGTCAGGAGCAGAGAGAGAGAGAGATAAAAAAATCAATACGTGCCCTTCGTGCTTTTAAGTATGCGAAGCACCGTGCAGCATGTCACTTCATGAAGCAGCTGCACAGAAGGTAATCAACGTCAATTTAATCTTTCAGCATTTTTAGACGAGCGTCCGTATCGTCTAGGTGTGCGAACAGCCCCCCTGCTCAATCCCCCTATGTCAGGATCAGAAAAAGTCAGCGCGAGAGAGAGAGAGAGAGAAAAGTAAGCTGGGTAGCTTCTCAGCCATCTGCCAATAGCGTCCCTTGTATGAAATCAACTGGGCAAACCAACTGAGGAAGCATGTACCAGAAATTAAAAGACCCATTGTCCGCAGAAATCCGCGAACCAGCAAAAAATCCGCGATATATATTTAAATATGCTTACATAGAAAATCCGCGATAGAGTGAAGCCGCGAAAGGCGAAGCGCGATATAGCGAGGGATCACTGTATAGTGTTTTACTGAATTAATTTGAATAAGGAAGAGTGATGCAACACAGACATGCAAATACCATTTTAAAAAATTATGAAGATTACAGTAATATAGTCATTGTATGACCACAGGAAAGTCCAACTGATCTAAAGATGAGTAATCTGCTATGATTACCTTCTGTAGGGACATATATGTATGCATAAAACACAAAGCAGTAGTTAATTAACTATGCTTGCTTAAGGAAAGAATCGCACACAAAAGTTTCTTTATATGTAAATATGGCTATGTTTATTGTCAATAATGAACAAGGACAAAGCAGACATTCTCTCATTTTACAAAGGACTATATTGTGTTGGGCAGTCAAACCTGATTATCACTATACCTGTACTTAAGACATATTAATTATGTACGTACCACTTAGCAGCTCAATCCAGCTCTGCACTGTTTCAGGAGGCTGAGTCTCTTTAATATGCTTCAAAGCTTCATCAAGCAAAACATCCCCAGTTGGAGCATCAGATTTACAGATTACCTATCAATTTAAGAAAGAAAATGATCATCTTGTGTTATAAAACCCCACAATATGCAGTGTTAATTCTATTCCTGGACCTCAATACTTCCCAGTGTCACTATATGCTGTATTAGCTATTGTTGTGCAGCACATTATTAGGCAAGTTTTAAGATACTTTTAAGTTATAATTAAAAATGAAAGACTCTTGCTTGTAGTGATCTAAATTTAGGATTAATGTACTTCAAAGATTTGATATAATTACTTAATGGACATATTAAAGCTAGAAACAGATGAAGTTAGATTCACACATATCATTATCATCACCACTACCCCCAACTAAGGCTCTGGGACACTGTGAGTGTGTCAGAGTCTTAGACCCTGAAATTGTGACCGAGTCTTCAGATATGCTGGTGCATCTTCCAGGTTTGAGTCCTGCCCAAGATGACATGCTGCAGGCTCATCGTATTTTAAGGTATTATCACACATGTGAACTTCTGCCCTACAGATATACGTACACAGACAGGTTTTAACGTTAGATCGATAGATACTTTATTAATCCCAAGGGGAAATTCACATACTCCAGCAGCAACATACTGATACAGTAAGTCGCATGTAATCAACATCCAGAAGATTGGTAAAATCTAAAATGCATCTTCAAGTAAAATCATAACTTAAATATCTTAAATTCATAACACATTTTGCAGAAATATACCTAGTTGCTGAATTTCAATGAATGTGCCTTTAAGAACAAAAGAAAAGACTGTCCTTTTCGAATCATTTGGAGGTATATACTGCCTGCCCATTGATATAAGTGGTGCATCAATGAACTTCGGGATCATTCAGTCTGTCATTTAAAATTGCTAAATTTTACAATTGAGTCTAGAATCTGTGCGTGTATTAGGTAGTTCCACGGTTACTGAAGTGTTTGCCCAAAACAGGCCATATGGAGGGTCAGAGTAAGTAAAAATAATTCACAGATATCAACTTTTTATCACTTCTATTTACCGAACTTTCAGTAATTTAACAATATAGCAAATTGGCACATACAGTATCATTTTACAGTTCAAAAGCATCTTCATATATGGCAGATAAATGCAATATGAATAAGAAGTTATTTTTAGCAACTACAGAAGAAGGTAATGACATCCTCTATTAAACATTAAAAAGGAAGACCTACAGAGAAACAACTTGCATACTCTTGGACCAAACTTACACAAAGGCATTTACAGTTCACTACAGCTGTCCACTTGTCAGCATGCCCAGCAGTGCTCTTATGAGTCACTCTATGTCATATCAACTAATTTTATAAAATATTAGTAATTAACCATCTGATTTGCTTCATACTTACAGAAAATGTCACTGTACCCAATAACCAGTATACAAATTTGTAGGCTTGATTCTTAATTAGTTTCTGTGATAGGAAGGTTTTAAAAAGGGGATGTGGTCCTAATGAAACAGCAAAAACAAGTGGTGATAAAAATGAGAAATATTCCAGACGTCATAACTTTGTACTGTTAATTCTAGAGGTATAAAATTTCAGAAATTTTTCTTTTGTACTATACAACTTACTTCCAAAATAGTTGGTCCACAGTTACATGTGAAAATTGTTGCTGAAAAGTTTATTAAAAAAAAAAAAAAATCTTCTTAAATGTGTTAGAACAGCTTCGGCCCTCTATACCTCTACAATAAAGCAAACTGGACATTTTAAAACTTTGACAGGTATTATTCGTGTTTCAGTTTTCTTTAGCAACAAAGTGAATGTATGAAGGAAATCAAAAAATGAAAAGAAAAATTCATACCAGTATTTCAAATGAGTATTACCCATAGACAGATGCATCTCAATAAATTAGAATATCATTGAAAAGTTCATTTATTTCAGTAATTCAATTCAAAAAGTGAAAGTCATATTATATAGATTCATTTTACACAGTGTGATATATTTCAACCATTTATTACTTTTCATTTTGCTGATTATGGCTTATAGCTCATGAAAACTCAAAATTCAGTATCTCATAAAATTAGAATATTGTGAAAAAGTTAATATTGTAGACTCATGGTGTCACATTCTATTGTAGACTCATGGTGTCACATTCTATTCAGCTAATTAACCCAAAACAAGTGCAAAGGTGTCCTGAGCCTTTAAATGGTCTCTCAGTCTGGTTCAGTAGGCCACACAATCACGGGAAAGACTGTTCATTTGACATTGTCATTGACACCCTCAACAAGGAGGGTAAGCCACAAAAGGCCATTGCTAAAGAAGCTGGCTGTTCACAGAGTGCTTTATCCAAGCATATTAATGGAAGGTTGAGTGGAAGGAAAAAATGTGTCAGAAAAAGGTGCACAAGCAACAGGGATAACTGTAGCCTTGAGAGGATTGTGAAGCACAGCCCATTCAAAAATTTGGGGGAGATTCACAAGGAGTGGACTGCAGGTGGAGTCAGTGCTTCAAAAGCCACCACACACAGACATATCCAGGACATGAGCTACAACTGTCTTACCTGTGCTAAGGAGAAAATGGACTGGACTGTTGCTCAGTGGTCCAAAGTCCTCTTCTCAGATTAAAGTAAATTTTGCATTTCATTTGGAAATCAAGGTCCCAGATTCTGGAGGAAAAGTGGAGAGGCACAGAATACAAGTTGCTTGAGGTCCAGTGTGAATTTTCCACAGTCAGTAATGATTTGGGGAGACATGTCATCTCCTGGTGTTGGTCCACTGTGTTTTATCAAGTCCAAAGTCAGCGTGGCAATCTACCAGGACATTTTAGAGCGCTTCATGCTTCCCTCTGCTGACAAGCTTTATGGAGAAGCTGATTTCATTTTCCAGCAGGACTTGGCACCTGCTCACACTGCCAAAAGTACCAATACCTGATTTAATGACCATGGTATCACTGTGCTTGATTGGCCAGCAAACTCACTTGACCTAAACTCTTTGGGGTATTGAAGATGAGAGACACCAGACCCAACAATGCAAACAAGCTGAAGGCCACTATCAAAGCATCCTGGGCTTCCATGACACCTCAGCAATGCCATAGGCTGATTGCCTCCATGCCACACCGAATTGATGCAGTAATTCATGCAAAACAAGCCCCGAGCAAGTATTGAGTGCGTACATGGATATACAGAAATGTTGGCCTACTGAAAAGTATTAAAAAATATTTTTTATTGGTCTTATGCAATATTCTAATTTTCTGAGATACTGAATTTTGGGTTTTAATTAGCTATAAGCCATAATCAGCAAAATGAAAAGAAATAAACACATTGTGTGTAATGAATCTATATATGAGTTTCACTTTTTGAATTGAATTACTGAAATAAATTAACTTTGATGATATTCTAATTTATTGAGATGCACCTGTATGACATAATTCTACCACGAACTGAATTTTGAACTTAAAAACATACCTTCTTGGTTTCTAGATTGATATCAGAGCTAACCAGTGATATTACTAGAATAGATCAAGAACATGCCAGGTGTCCAAGTGAGGTTCTTCATAGGAAAAGGCAGGCTCTGCAATCAGAGCTCAACCTCTTAACAACCAAAGAAACTGAACAACTAATTTTTAAATCAAGACATCATTACTATGAACATGGAGAGAAAGCTAATAAGCTCTTAGCTCAACAAATCCACAAGCAAGAAGTTCGGAATGCAATCCCAGCAATCACCAACACGAGCGGAGATAAAATCATTGACCATAACAATATAATGCACACATTTATAGACTACTATAAATCCTTATATTCTACTGAGTTTAAAGACGACAACACACAATCTAATGCATTTCTGGATACATTACAGATACCACAAATAGATACTTTTAGGGCAGAGGAACTGGATAAACCTCTGGTGCTATCGGAATTACTAGATGCTATAAAGTCACTTCAGAGCGGGAGAGCAACAGGCCCTGATGGCTACCCTGCAGAATTTTATAAGAAATTCTCTACTCAGCTACCTCCACTCTTATTAGCAACATTTACAGAAGCTAGAGACAATCAAATTCTACCTCAAACTTGTTGCCAAGCATTAATCACCGTCTTTCCTAAACAAAATAAGGACTTATTACAATGTGCATCATACAGACCAATTTCACTTCTGAATAATGAAGTTAAGATACTCTCCAAAGTCCTATCTAGAAGGATGGAGAAAGTGCTGCCTTTGGTAATATCACAAGATCAAGCTGGATTTATTAAAGGCTGACACCTGGCTTCCAATCTTCGACATCTGTTTAATGTAATATATTTACCTGCAAAGTCAAACACCCAAGAGATATTATTATCATTGGATGCAAAAAAAAACATTTGATATGATTGAATGGAACTACCTTTTCACTACATTAAAGAAATTTGGGTTTGCTTCAAACATTTGTGCATGGATGAAATTACTGTATACCAATCCAGAAGCTTCAGTTTGTATTAGCAACATTTGTTCAGACTACTTTAAACTAGAACGTGGTACCAGACAAGGATGCCCCTTGTCACCACTGCTATTTGCAATCGCCATTGAACCACTGGCAGTTCACAGTCGAAACACTTATCAGATAAAGGGGATTATCAAAGGAGGACTGGAACAGAAAATTTCTCTATATGCAGATGATATGGTACTGTATATATCAGACCCACAAAATGCTGTGCCTGCAGTCTTAACAGCACTTACAGAATTTCAAAAGGTCTCTGGTCTCAGAATTAATTTGAATAAAAGTGCTCTTTCCAGTGAATTCTCAAGCACACAATGTTAGATTGGACATCTTCCCTTTTATTATTGCAGATCAGTTTAAATACCTAGGGGTAAATATCACAAGTAAATATAAATCTCTTTATCAACAAAATTTTGCCGTCTGTATGGGAAAAATTAAGCAAGACTTGCATAGATGGTCAACCCTTCATCTCACTCTAGCTGGAAGAATTAACGTTGTTAAGATGAATATCCTTCCTAAGCTATCTCTTTTTATTTCAAAACATTCCAATATACATCAATAAATCATTTTTTAAGCAATTAGATTCAACCATAACCTCATTTATTTGGAACTTAAAACATCCACGTATCCAAAGAGCAACCCTACAAAGACCTAAGGCAGAAGGTGGCATGGCTGTACCTAACTTTCAGTTTTATTACTGGACAGCAAACATACAAGCTATAAAAACCTGGACACAAATAGATGAACATACAAAGAGTTGGTCCGCAATAGAAATGAAATCCTGCAGCACTTCTTTACATTCCCTGCTTTGTGCCAGAATAACTGCAAGTTATCGCCAATATACTAAAAACCCAATTGTGCTTCACTCACTCAGAATATGGAACCAATATAGAAAGCATTTTAAGATGGAGAATCTTTTATCTGTGGCACCTATGCATGAGAACCACCTTTTTCAACCCCTGCAAACATATTTAGTTTTTAATATCTGGAAAACATTTGGGATTAAATTGCTTAGAGATCTTTATACAGACAACATCTATGCACCCTATGAACAATTACATTCTAAAGTTAACTTTCCAGCAACACATTTCTTTCAATATCTTCAAATCAGAAACTTTGTTAAACAGAACCTGCCTGATTTTCCTCATCTCGCACCTTCCTCTATGCTGGAAAAAATATTGCTCAGTTTCAACAGCATTTCTGCAATATATAAAATTTTACAGTCTCTCCCTTTCAAAGATCCAAGAGGACAATGGGAAAAGGATCTCTCACTCAACATATCAGAAAAGGAGTGGAAGGGAGCAATGCAGAGAATTCACTCGAGCTCCATATGCGCAAAGCATACAATTATTCAACTCAAAATTATATATCAAGCACATCTGTCTCGCCTAAAACTGTCCAAAATGTTTCCAGGGCAAGATCCAACCGGCAAACGCTTCAATCAACTTCCAGCCTCACTGGGTCACATGTTTTAGGCCTGCACCAAATTAACATCATAGACCAAAAAATTTTTAAGTGCCTTTCAGACCCTAACCAATTAACAGGTGTGTTTGGTGTTCTTCCAGATGGGCTTAAAGTGGAGAAGGACAAACAAACTGATTACCTTCACTACACTATTGGCACGCATATTTATTTTGGTAAACTGGAAGAATCCTAACTCTCCTATTTTAAGTCAGTGGGTAACTGATGTTGTATACTATTTGAAATTGGAAAAAATCAAATTCTCAGAGGATCTGTGCAGAACTTTTTCAAAACCTGGCAGGATTTAATCAATAATATTTTAGAATAAGTTCTTAAAGCACTGAGGAAGTAGATTCTCTTCCCATTTCTTTTTCTTCTCCATTTATCTTTATCCACCTATTAAACTCATCAATTTATTTATTTTTACTAGCTTTAAGTTTTACTCCGTTGGCCATGCACTCTTTCTCAGAGGTGGGGGTTGATCTGGTTTCAATCCTATTTTTTGTAAAAAATGGCTATTTGTATGGAATGATGACAATAAAATCAATAAAATTAAAAAAAAAAAATAAAATAAAAAATAAAAAAACATATCAATCGCGTCCATTTCTCAAGCCACAATGAGTATTGAGATATGTGCCTTGAGATTACATAAACATATTGTAAGATAGGTTATATGTGCCATTTTTAACAAAAACACCAATATTATGAGATTCTGCCATTTAAAAAGAAAACCAGTCATGTGCGATAGCTCAGCACTTAGTCTTCTTGCACAGCAACCTTTCAAACCCCCGTGTCAAGTGGTTGATTTATTTTTGATTTACTTCTGTATGAATGTGATAATTTGCACAACAGAAAACATCCTTATTATGAGTAAAATAGTACCAGGAATATGCAATAGTTATTATTTCCAGATATCTTTTGTTGTTACTAACATGTGTCGGAAACACAAAAGGTGTGCATCAATACTTGGCTTGAATAATGAACATATATTAAATTTTAGAAATTTTCCTCCGTGCCCCATAACCTCCATTGTAAAGCACCAGAGTGGGAAATATATATACTAATATATATATTATATATATACACACACATACACGAGGGGGGACCCAAAAATAACTGGAAATATTTTTAAAAGGTGTTTAATTTAATTTTCTGTACAAACTACAATTAGTCTCCTTCAAAGTACTCTCCATTGGCTGTAATACACTTATCTAACCGTTTGTTCCATTGTTCGAAACATTTTTTAAATTCGTCTGAAGTAATGCCCATTAATGCTCTGGTCGTTTCTTGTTTTACCTCTTCGACGTCAGCAAAACGCCTTCCTTTCAAGTCTTTTTTCATCCGAGGGAACAAAAAGAAATCACACGGAGCTAAATCCGATGAGAAGGGTGGGTAGTTCAGGGTTGTCATACCGTTTCAATAACAATAGTTTCTGCAACACTTTTTTCAAGAAGAAAACAAAATTTCACTGCCGCGTGTTGCTCACGATAACCGGCCATCGTAAAAAAACGACGCTTGCACAAAACTACTTTTACAAACAAAATTCACTGAACACAAGCACAACCTTCCAGACTGATGGCACTTGGCAGACTGACTTGTAAGGAGTGTAACTAGATCGCCCTAGCGGCCCAACCACGTACTACAAGTACCAACCTAACAACAACAAAATTCCAGTTATTTTTGGGTCCCCCCTCGTGTGTGTGTGTGTGTGTATTATATATATATATATATATATATATATATATATATATATATATATATATATATATATATACATACATACACACATATATACTGTATATATACACATATATACACACACGTATATTATCACTTTTTGTAATTTATAGAAAGCACTAAACCTTCTTTAAAGGGTTCTCAGCCATTATATATAAGCAAACTAAAACTAAGCCCTACAAAAAAACGAAAAAAAAAACACACTGCTTTAGTAGAAAATAAACGGGTTCCAATTAAAATCTGGTTAAAGCAATAACCTACAATCACTTTGGACCTCCAGACTGGAGTGGAGTACCCCCGACCTAAACAGCTTGCTGTGCTTTTTATCTTGAATATTCAGCATTTAGTAATTCATGTGGCAATGATTGGATAATGCCTGAACCTGTATTTTTAGTATTGATTTTAAGCAGTATTCATATTTCAATAACTGGAGAGAAAATGTCAGTGAATTACATTTTCACACATGTACGTTAAGAAAAAAATGAGGTAGTCTACGATGATCGTATCATTCTTTATAAACCCTACGCTGAAATCACCCCCCCAAACCAATAAATCCTCCCATTTGCTGTTACATTAGGGTTCAGGTGCTCCCTCTGCTCTTGTCACACATGAAATTCAAGCTCTTGTAAGTATTATGAACATATGTAACTATTGACCAAAACTAATGCTAATCACATTTTATGGAAAAGTGTTGTGTCGTTTTGGCTTTGTGTCTGGCAAGTAATCTGCATTTTGCAAGGTGTATAAAAATGTGTACAGAAACACAACCATGACATGGGAGCACATAAAAAGAAAATGCTCCCAAGTAATGGTGACCTCTCTCTAACTCACACCTAGGGATAATCCAGTACAACTCTCAAAGTCACTTTTCAGTTTCTTCTGCCAACTCCTAATCTTTAAATCCTTAATTGACAGGGCAAAATCCCAGTCATAAACAATATGCAAATCTTCTTTTGTAAAGTAATTCTTTTGATGACAGCAATGTCCAGTATCTAATGCCATACTCTAAAGAAAAAGAAGGCTTGAAATACATGGCATTGTCAACAACTTTTGTAACAATATTTTCAGCTTTGTACCCCTTGATGTCAACAGTAGCCTTAAAAGTGTTAATCATGACTTTAAAGCTTGTAACAAGATTTATTGCTGTGCACTTTTTTGGAAAAACTAATTTAAGAGCATATAAATAAAATATACTTGCACATTTTTTTTTTTAAACTCAGATGAACTGGTTAAGCAAAGCAATAACTGTTCAACTAATTGATTAGCAAAATAATTGTTATTTGTAGCCCTAGGCTCATTGTGGAAAGAAATAAAATGAAGTAATTTGGTATCATAGAAGAGGACAAACAAGCCATAAAAGCTTAGATTAGGCTACAGTTATGAAATATGTTGTAAGAAAAAACAGTAATCACTTTAGGTCACCAGCATCAACACACGTGCGTACATAATAAAGCCAAATACTGAAGGATGGGGAGAAAGAATAATATTTTACAAAGAAGCTTGTTTGTGGATTTTACAGAAAGCTACAAAAACCCAACAATTCTGGATTGTGAGAGCATCAGGTATCTTAAAACCATCTTTCATCTTGCAGGGAAAGTTATATCCACAAATGTCATGTGAATTACTCAAACCATGTGTATGTTTTAAATTTATTTGGAGATGGCAAAATGATTATTTTAAGCAGGGATTTATAAAAAAAAATATATGAAAAGCTTTAGTATAAAATACATGGTTCCCCACATTTCTAATTTTCTAAGCATGTTTCATTAGGTAAAACTTGTATCCATAGTTGGATGATCCTACCCAAACCCCACCAAATATGAAATGCCTGTCTCTGTCTCCTCTTTAGTGCATTCAAGATATAATTTAATTAAAAACATTTCCACTGCAAAAGAACAGAAGCAGGGCTGGAAATTCACTAAACCAGGTGACCTTTACTAGTGATATGAAAATTTCATTTACAAAACAAAATTAAGTATAATCGCCAGTTAAACTCTTCTCCTACTCACAACAGGACAATGAGAAATCTAGGGTGATCTGCAGAAAAAAAAGGGGATCAATAAAGAAATTGAAATATATGGTGTTTTGCACATTTTTGTATAAAATGTTTTTGAGAGTCACAAAGAGGTGATCTTTTCATCAGCTATTAATTTTTAACCCACATATCCAGTCTAGGATCGCGGGCACCTGGTACCGATCCTGGCAACTTTTCCTGTGAATGTTTCCTGTGAAGTATAAACCACCTCTCTTCAAAGCATTTGTTCAACACAGGTCGCACAGCTATATAACACACAATCATACTGGGCTAAATTAAAAATGCCTTTTTTGATTTTATATCATGATAAACAGTTGAACAATTCACTATTTAAATTGCTGACACCAAGAAATACAAAGACTCATTACAAGAACAAACCACTAGTTATTCAAAACTATTGCAAATGAGAACACGTTTTCACAAATGTAGAATACTGATATCCAACAAGCTCGCTCAAAACAGACATAAAAATACCAATATATACATTTGTAACACAGACTAAACGGACTATGGCACATGGACACAGATCTGCTCCCAGCATGTGCGATTTTTGTTTTTAAGCAGCTGCTGCTGCCAGCTAAGATTTTCTTGTATACAAACTTGAATTAGACTGCCTGGCAAAATTTGGTTAACAGGCCATGATGGAGCGCACCTTTACATTTAAAAAAATATATATTTTCTTAGTCATCTTGAATTAAAATAACACATACTTCCTGAAAAGCACCATTTTTTTTTCTACAGAACCACAACACAAAATACCACCACTCACATCCTATGTGTGAGATAATCTACTGTATATAATTTTAAGATGATTTCTATCCATCCTGTAGTAATACTCTGTTTGGGTATATTCAGCCTTAGTGTTTGTAATATGCCACCTATTGAAACACACTGTATTTTGCAATGCACATAGTAATAAAGTACACTCCAATAGACTTTCATTACAATAGGTGGCACATCGTAGAACATTTGCACTGCTGTTGAGAATCATTCACCAAATGCCATATTAGTGAGACAACAGAAAAAAAAAGCAGTTACTAATTGTTCATTTATTTTTTATAGTCCTAATCACATTTGAATTGAGTCATTACAGCTGTAAAGAGGACACACTGGCCTCCCAGGATCAGAGTTTGAGACACCTGTGGTCATACCATCAGCTAGTTTCGTCTATGCCACAGTCAATAGGATTAGTACTTTCTCTTTTTTTGTATTTGTATTTCCTTTTTTTGTGTCATACTGTCAGTTGTAAACGGCATCAATTAAAATTAAAAATATAATATACTTTATAAGTACATAAAGTAAATGCCTTTAAATATTTACTAGCATTACCTCTTTGAGAAGGAGAAAGGGCAGATCGGGCTCTTTTTTTCCCCAAAAGGAGAGTCCATTACTTAAATGTGGGTACTGACATCCTTTACTACCAACTCTGATGACCAGTTCAATTTTCTATGCTGTAGTATAGGGATGCTCCAATAAGTTTAAGCCTGATCCCATGCACTGATTTCATTTTACTTGATCAGCCAACTCCAATCCCTATTCTGATTTTTTTCCCTTTAAAAAAATTTGTTAAACTAAGCTCCTGAATAACCAGATGCATAGAAGCCTTATTAAAGTGTACTTTTATGAACTACAGAACCAATGATATTAACTGTTAATTTTTATTAACAAAATGAAATTCTGTTGGTTTATTGTTCAGTGACCATAAAAATACTAAAATAAAATTACCTTAAAATACATACTTTAACTAATAAAATATGTACAAATATGTATCCATAATACATATGGCATAAAAATAAAAAATATTCTCATTAATTACAAGCTGTCACATTGTTTATTTTTTTTCTGTAATGCACCTATCTGAAACAAGGCTTAATTTAAAAAAAAAAAAGTTTTCACACATTTCTTACACGACCAACAATTAAACACTGCTTAAATTTAAATATACAGGCACTTACAGATTTTAATAGTTTTAAATCATTAATTGCACTATAGCTTTTTGCTGTTAAAATTCTTGAGTTATTATAAATATGGATTACCATTTTAACATAGTAATTTTAATATGCTGTATAACACACTGAAACAAACAGTACAAATCTTTAAAAAAAGTTGCAAATGTATCAATATTCATACGTTGTTGATCAAGAAGAGACAACACTAACATGCTTAATAGGTTTAAAAGTAAAAGATACATTTTTCTGTTAAGCTAACAAGCCTATTGCTTACTAAGAAGCAATTTCAAATTCTTAGATAGATAGAGATAGAGATAGATAGAGAGAGATAGAGATATAGATACTTTATTAATCCCAAGGGGAAATTCACATACTCCAGCAGCAGCATACTGATACAAAAAACAATATTAAAGAGTAATAAGAATGCAGGTAAAAACAGACAATAATGTTAACGTTTACCCCCAAAGCCCAAACCCCCCCCCCCTCCCCCCACACGGGGGGAATTGAAGAGTCGCATAGTATGGGGGAGGAACGATCTCCTCAGTCTGTCAGTGGAGCAGGACAGTGACAGCAGTCTGTCACTGAAGCTGCTCCTCTGTCTGGAGTTGATACTGTTTAGTGGATGCAGTGGATTCTCCATAATTGATAGGAGCCTGCGGAGCGCCCGTCGCTCTACCACGGATGTCAAACTGTCCAGCTCCATGCCTACAATAAAGCCTGCTTTCCTCACCAGTTCGTCCAGGCATGAGGCGTCGTCCTTAATGCTGCCTCCCCAGCACATCACCGCGTAGAAGAGGGCGTTCTTTTACCTTTTTACCTTTTCTTTTTCCAATTAAAAATGTAAGCTGCCGCACTGAGAACAAGCTCGTTGTTGAAACTGAATGTAAATGGCAAAATAAAAAGGTCTGAATTCATTGAAGCAGCTTTTCTTGCCATTTGTGTAATTGTACAGAAGGATGACTCATTACTCCACTTTCTTTAACGTAAAGGTTAAAATTCCAATTGCCTCTCACTTTCTGCTCTACAGTAAAGTCCATATTGCTAAAACAAGCCTCAACCTTTTTTTTTTTTTTTTTTTTTAAAGATGGTAATGGCTCAACTACCACACTACCTTGCATAAAGGAGAACTACAACTAAATTGCCATAAAGCTTACAAAAGCGAGGGTTGAGACGATCAGCTTCTGTGATCTGCCAATTACGTCTTTTTAAGTAAAAATCGGAGAATTTAAATTGGTGGCCAATCAATTGTAGCGCCCCAACGGTAGTAGGCCATGCAAATATCTTCACTTCAAGAGAGGCCTATGGAATCAACAAGCTAATTAAGAAGGAAGGCTCAGTTATGGCATGCTCTCTCAACCTGCTAGAGCCTGTAGTGGTTGAGAGAATGAAGACAAAATCAAAGTCCATTAGGAATAAAAAACAATTAAGCAAGACTTGCATAGATGGCCAACCCTTCATCTCACTTTACCTGGAAGAATTAACATTGTTAAAGATGAATATCCTCCCTAAGCTTCTCTTCTTATTTCTAAACATTCCAATATACATCAATAAATCATTTTTTAAGAAATTAGATTCAACCATAACCACATTTATTTGGAATTCAAAACATCCAGGTATCCAAAGAGCAACCCTACATAGGCCAAAGGCAGAAGGTGGCATGGCTCTACCTATCTTTCAATTTTATTACTGGGCAGCAAACTATAAAAAACATACACAGACTTGGTCCGCAATAGAAATAAAATCCTGCAGCACTTTTTTACATTTCTTGCTTTGTGCCCCAATGAATGCAAGTTATTGCCAATATACTAACACCCCAATTGTGCTTCACTCAGTCAGAATACGGAACCAATGTAGGAAGCATTTTAAGATAGAAAATCTTTTATCTGTGGCACCTCTGCACGAGAACCACCTTTTCAACCCTCGCAAACGCAGTTTTTAATGACTGGAAAACGTTTAGGATTAAATCACTTAGAGATCTGTACACAGACAATGTCTTTGCATCACACAAACAATTACATTCTAAATTTAACTTTCTAGCAACACATTTCTTTCATTATCTTCAAATTAGAAACTTTGTTAAACAGAACCTGTCCAATTTTCCTCACCTCCCACTATGCTGGAAAAAATATTGCTCAGTTTCAAGGACTTAGACAGCACTTCTGCAATATATAAAACCATTTTACAGTCCCTCCCTTTCAAAGATCCAACAGGACAGTGGAAAAAGGATCTCTCACTCAACATCTCATAAAAGGAGTGGAAGGTAGCAATGCAGAGAATTCACTCGAGCTCCATATGCGCAAAGCATAAAATTATTCAACTCAAAATGATAAAATCAAGCACATCTGTCCCGTTTAAAATTGTCCAAAATGTTTCCAAGTGCAAGATCCAATCTGCAAACGTTGCAATCAAGTTCCAGCCTCACTAGGTCACATGTTTTGGGCCTGCACCAAATTAACATCATTCTGGACCAAAATCTTTAAATGCCTTTCAGACAGCTTTGGTGTCCTTGGTGTCACAATCCCTCCTAATCCACTAACAGCTGTGTTTGGTGGACTCCCAGATGGGCTTTGAGTGGAGAAGGACAAACAAACTGATTGCCTTTACTACACTATTGACACGTAGACTTATCTTACTTAACTGGAAGAATCCTAACTCTCCTCTTTAAGTCAGTGGATAACTGATGTTATATATTATTTGAAATTGAAAAAAATCAAATTCTCACTTAGATGATCTGTGAAGAAATATTTCAAAACTTGGCGTGACCTAATCAATAACATTTTAGAATAAGCTTTTAAAGCACTGAGGAAGCAGATTCTCTCCATTTCTTTTTCTTCTCCATTTATCTTTATTCACTTATTAATTCATCTATTTACTTATTTTTACTCGCCAAGTTTTATTCTGCTGCCCATGCTCTCTTTCTCAGGGATGGGGGTTGATTTGTTTTCAATCCTATTTTTGTAAAATTGATCTATTTGTATGGAATGTTGTGTGATTTCAATAAAATCAATAACATGATTAAAAAAATGAATAATACATCATATTCTCTCTATGACACAATAAGTACATTTACCAATGAATTATTCAGCAGAAGTGTGTCAAGAAATGTTACCTTCATAATGCCTCACTCTGTCATCAGCAAAGTCAGAAATTTGTTTTTGTCATTTCCTATTTTCATTTTGTAATTTGTGTGTTTCCTTGAAGGGTACTGTTGTTGGTTTTATTTCTACATTTCTTGATCATCTGTAAAAGCTACAGTTCACCTGGGACAAATAAAGCACTATTTATCCCAAGTGCCACCCTGTAAATTTTTTTTTTTTTTTTTGTAGGTAACACTGGCATATTAATCCTTTTAGACCCTACACCCAAAAATCTACCTGGGCAAACAGAGGTATTTTTATCTAAAAAGTAGAAATACCTTAACACTTTATCTGCTTTATGCCCTCTTATTCAGCATAAAATCAGCTTTCTACTCTTTATCAGTTAAGCACAGTACTACATAATATAACATGAAAATAGGAAAAAATGTATTTTTATTGGAAAAGCAACCAAAATGTGCAGAGTGAACAAAATAAACCACATAACCATCCTGTTTCTGAAAAAAATGAATTGGCATCCTTTTTAAATAAAAAGCATTTCTGAGTAAAGTCAAAATATACAGCACACTCTTGTATCAAAACACCACAATTGAACTTTGAAAGCCACTTCAGATAAAAATGTTTGTTAACTCTACAATCCCTGAAGCCTACGAAAAAAAGTCATAAAGCTGGGCTACATTAAATTCCTTTGCAGCTTTCCATCAGCGTCTCTGTTTTGCAAATGTGTCAAGCAGCAAGCAGCCTGCTATCCAATCCCCCACCGACACATCTGAAGTTCTCCCAGCTCAGATCTGTTTATCTGGGTGTGAGATGCCTGGAATTGTATTGGGTAAATAATATATCGTTATTTGGAATACATACATTTCATGCGTGCTCAATGTCTACAGCAATCTGTGTAAATGCAGGATGACAGGAAATGTGAGGTAAGAATTCCATTGCCTATACAATTACAGGCACTTCATTTCAAGATAAAGAGACTTGAGCTGGGAAAACTTCAGCTGCCTCTATGGGGGATGAGTGAGCAGGCTGCTTTGTGCTAGTTGACACATTTGTTTAAAAAAAAAAAAAAGTCGCTGATGAAGAAGTGCAAAGGAGTTAATGTGGCTCAGCATTATGACTTTTTTCATAGGCTTCAGGGATTCCAGTGTTAAACAATACAAGTAAGTAAAAAAACAGCATTAGCTCTAAAGGCAAAATGTGATAATACCAATGTGATAATAACTGTGATAATACCACCACACTTTTAGGAACCGATACATGAGGTTAAGAAGAAGTTCCAAGTTATGCCTGTTGTGTTTATAGCCTATTTTTATGTGCTTCTATACTCTTATGCACCACTTAGTAAGCCGAATTACAAATTCTGCTTGAGGTCTGCAAGCAAACTGTCCATTCTTACCTTCCTCGCTAATAAACTTTTTCTTCTCATTCCGCAAGCTTCCAGCTGTAATCGCCCTCTCAATGCCAGTTCAATTAACATACAACCACGTAAACCCGAAGAAATGCAGTCATTCCAAAATGATGTATAACCCTGGAAAACAAAAAGGAAATGATTGAAAAACTAGAACCTTTAAAATTAGGCATTCCCATTGTCAAGCTCAGAGATACTGATTATTATGTATTAATACTGAGAAAATGAAAGATTCTTTCCATATGAAAGACCACCCATATCTGTAAGGTTAACCTAGGACAGATGCAGAGTTGCAATATAGATTTTAAAAACTGTAAACGTTTTAAAATTTTATAAAATAAGTGAAATATTTGGAGGTTGCATTTGTTTACAATTGAAACACTCCAGAACTGGTTGATGCCAATGCTATAAAAAGTAACCTATAAGTTTATTATGTTAAAATGGTACTATTGGACAGATGCAAGAAATGTTCCCTTTGTTCTTTCAAGTCAAACAATATATATGGTTTGAATATTTAATATTGTTCTTAACGATTTACATTTTTAAAGTTAGGTGTGCAACTGAAAGGATTTTTCAGATGACCAATTATTAATATTACTACATCATATCCTGATGAACCCTGTACATAACTTTAAACTGGTCTGATCGAATTTTTGATGTGACACTATGGCTTGCCTAAAGCAGAAATTCCATAAAAAATAAAGTAATGTAAATACAGGTTACTGAAGCTACAAAATACAGTAGGAATTAATTTTCTTTTAAGGGGTAATTTTTGCACCCACTAACTAAAACTCAGAGTTATATTATAAACAAATGTGGATATTTTGCAAAATATACAAACTAACATTTTACATTTTCTGAATAGTGAAAGCGATTTTAGTTTTTATCAATAGCAGAAAAACATTTTGTGAAGTATATGCATTCGGTCTCCTGGTTTTATTTTTTAAAAATGTCAAAAATAAACAAGAAATAAAATAGTAATTCAATTATTTTTTTTATTTTTACATTGTATTTCTGTCAACTACTTTAATAAACCATGCAAGTACAAATTCGATTGTACTAAATAAACATGACAATAAACTGAATTTGACATGTTTTGTGTATGTTCAGACCAAGGAACTATTGACTAAAGTCAAAGATATAGCACTTAGAGTCACTCATCAGTGTAATTTTGTATTAAAGTTAACCCCATGTACTTTACTAAATGTATTAATTTGAAAAATGCTAAAATCTAATCCAAATGTTATTATTTTAAGTTCCAGACTACAAATCCAGAGATTTGTAATAACCACTCAGGCAATAAGCATAAGAGAAAGCAGCCAGACAAGGTTGCACAGATGAGGGCAACACATCCAGTATGGGGGGCTCGAATATAATGACCACTTTTTATTTATTTTTTATATATTTATTAGGACTGTCAGATCAAATGTCACTATATGAATATAACGAGTGTGTTTGAGGGGGGAAAAAAAAGTGTTCTTTAAACGCAAAACCGGACATTAGTTGTAACAGAACGGCT
Source organism: Erpetoichthys calabaricus (assembly GCF_900747795.2). NCBI lineage: Eukaryota > Metazoa > Chordata > Cladistia > Polypteriformes > Polypteridae > Erpetoichthys > Erpetoichthys calabaricus. The sequence goes on from NC_041400.2 coordinate 162,347,512, forward strand.
GTTTATTGTAAATTACACTAATGTCACCATCATGTTACTCTGGACTATTTTGTCAAAAGTATCAAAATATTGACCAAGTATCAATTTTAACATTTTAAAATTACTTCAATACTCATTTTTTATAGTATCGATTCTAAAGCCTACATTACGAATCCACTTCCAATTCGCAGTGGCTGCCCTGTTTCCATCCACTCACAAGTGGTAATAAGATGACAATTACATGCTTAACTGACACAGGACAGCAGGAGTGGTGTCTGGAAATACTTCGGCTTTGTAGCAAATGGTGACTTTTAATGTTAAATATCTTAGTTCTAAATTATGAAAACATTAATAAATATAAAACTGTAAACTGCTGCGTTTGAAGTAGGGATTTTACATTTATTTTTTTCTACATGCTAAAATGCTTTTGTAGCCAGTTAAAACATTTAAAACATCAAGACAGTGTTCTTCAACTATTTTCCTAGGATCACTTTCATTCTGTGTCATGCTTTTCACACTGGTCTGTGTGTGTTGCTTTTCTGAATAATGATCTTACAATCATGCCACTAAATGACTTGCGCACTGCACAAAACCTTGCTGCATGAATTTATCAAACTGTACATGATTTGAAATACCTACAGTGCATCCGGAAAGTATTCACAGCGCATCACTTTTTCCACATTTTGTTATGTTACAGCCTTATTCCAAAATGGATTAAATTAATTTTTTCCCTCAGAATTCTACACACAACACCCCATAATAACAAATTTTGCAAATTTATTAAAAATACAAAAATTGAGAAAGCACATGTACATAAGTATTCACAGCCTTTGCCATGAAGCTCAAAACTGAGCTCAGGTGCATTCTGTTTCCCCTGATCATCCTTGAGATGTTTCTGCAGCTTCATTGGAGTCCACCTGTGGTAAATTCAGTTGATTGGACATGATTTGGAAAGGCACACACCTGTCTATATAAGGTCCCACAGTTGACAGTTCATGTCAGAGCACAAACCAAGCATGAAGTCAAAGGAACTGTCTGTAGACCTCCGAGACAGGATTGTCTCGAGGCACAAATCTGGGGAAGGTTACAGAAAAATTTCTGCTGCTTTGAAGGTCCCAATGAGCACAGTGGCCTCCATTATCCGTAAGTGGAAGAAGTTCGAAACCACCAGGACTCTTCCTAGAGCTGGCTGGCCATCTAAACTGAGCGATCGGGGGAGAAGGGCCTTAGTCAGGGAGGTAACCAAGAACCTGATGGTCACTCTGTCAGAGCTCCAGAGGTCCTCTGTGGAGAGAGGAGAACCTTCCAGAAGGACAACCATGTATGGTTGTATGGTAAGAGTGGCCAGACAGAAGCCACTCCTTAGTAAAAGGCACATGGCAGCTCGCTTGGAGTTTGCCAAAAGGCACCTGAAGGACTCTCAGACCATGAGAAAGAAAATTCTCTGGTCTGATGAGACAAAGATTGAACTCTTTGGTGTGAATGCCAGGTGTCATGTTTGGAGGAAACCAGGCACCGCTCATCACCAGGCCAATACCATCCCTACAGTGAAGTATGGTGGTGGCAGCATCATGCTGTAGGGATGTTTTTCAGCGGCAGGGACTGGGAGACTAGTCAGGATAAAGGGAAAGATGACTACAGCAATGTACAGAGACATCCTGGATGAAAACCTGCTCCAGAGCACTCTTGACCTGAGACTGGGGCGACGGTTCATCTTTCAGCAGGACAACGACCCTAAGCACACAGCCAAGATATCAAAGGAGTGGCTTCAGGAAACTCATTTCAGCCGCTTGTATTCGCGATATCGTTCTTTCGGTCACTACCCATAGCTCATGACCATAGGTGAGGGTAGGAACATAGATCGACTGGTAAATTGAGAGCTTCGCCTTGCAGCTCAGCTCCTTTTTCACCACGACAGACCGATGCAGCACCCGCATTACTGCGGATGCCGCATCGATCCGCCTGTCGATCTCACGCTCCATTCTTCCCTCATTCGTGAACAAGACCCCGAGATACTTGAACTCCTCCACTTGGGGCAGGATCTCGCTACCAACCCAGAGAGGGCACTCCACCCTTTTCCGGCTGAGGACCATGGTCTCGGATTTGGAGGTGCTGATTCTCATCCCAGCCGCTTCACACTCGGCTGCGAACCGATCCAGAGAGAGCTGAAGATCACGGCCTGATGAAGCAAACAGGACAACATCATCTGCAAAAAGCAGTGACCCAATCCTGAGCCCACCAAACCGGACCCCCTCAACGCCCTGGCTGCGCCTAGAAATTCTGTCCATAAAAGTTATGAACAGAATCGGTGACAAAGGGCAGCCCTGGCGGAGTCCAACTCTCACTGGAAACGGGTTCGACTTACTGCCGGCAATGCGGACCAAGCTCTGGCACCGATCGTACAGGGACCGAACAGCCCTTATCAGGGGGGCCGGTACCCCATACTCTCGGAGTACCCCCCACAGGATTCCCCGAGGGACACAGTCGAATGCCTTTTCCAAGTCCACAAAACACATGTAGACTGGTTGGGCAAACTCCCATGCACCCTCCAGGACCCTGCTAAGGGTATAGAGCTGGTCCACTGTTCCGCGACCAGGACAAAAACCACTGGGATTCTCTCGGAAGAGCTAGAAGAAGTGGTCGGGGAGAGGGAAGTCTGGGCATCTCTGCTCAAGCTGCTGCCCCCGTGACCCGACCTTGGATAAGCGGGAGACAATGGATGGATGGATGGCTTCAGGACAACTCTGTGAATGTCCTTGAGTTGCCCAGCCAGAGCCCAGATTTGAATCCGATTGAACATCTCTGGAGAGATCTTAAAATGGCTGTGCACCAACTTTTCCCATCCAACCTGACGGAGCTTGAGAAGTGCTGCAAAAAGGAATGGGCGAAACTGGCCAAGGATAGGTGTGCCAAGCTTGTGGCATCATATTCAAAAAGACTTAAGGCTATAATTGCTGCCAAAGGTGCATCGACAAAGTATTGCGCAAAGGTTGTGAATACTTATGTACATGTGATTTCTCAGTTTTTTATTTTTAATAAATTTGCAAAAACCTCAAGTGAACTTTTTTCATGTTGTCATTATGGGGTGTTGTGTGTAGAATTCTGAGGAAAAAAATGAATTTAATCCATTTTGGAATAAGGCTGTAACATAACAAAATGTGGAAAAAGTGATGCGCTGCGAATTCTTTCCGGATGCACTGTATAAGAAGAATTGTTGCAGTTGTGCATAACAATGGCTCCAGTATTGTACTGGATGCAAACATTTTTCTTTTTGGATCATTTGTTTTTTTTAATCAACATAGGAAAAATTGACTGGCTGACTAATTGAAAAAATTATAATTTATCGATTATCAAAGTAATCATTAGTGTCAGCTCTTGTAGTGAGGTTAGCCTCCTAAGAACCAGATTAAATTATATGTAAAGCACAGGTCATATAACAATATTTTTAAACATATTCTACCATATAATAGGACATATGTCCTCTTGCTCTGTGGCAATAAGTACTCTTATATGACGTCACAATACAAGAGGAAATAATCTGTGTGAAAAGAAAAATTTATACATATATACTATACAGACTTATTTTGAGGAAACAGGGCAAGGACTGGGATATAGTTTTTATCTTATCAGTCAAATAAAACAAAATCAGCAATGCCTAAGCATGTAAAATACTGTCAAAACACATGCACACTGAGGAATTAAAAACACTTAATGCAAATCTCACTATTAAAAACAAGAAAAAGCAAACTGCAGAAGTAGACACAAATGGAGACAGTGCATGATTCATGTACTATTTAAATTACAGCAGACAATTGCATCTCACTTCTAAGTAACAAACTACTTGATAAGGGTTAGCATAACAGAATTTTGCCCAGTTAAAAATCATTTATTGACAAACTAAAAATCCTAAACCAAATTAACTGGTTCAGAGTCAGCAAGCTTTGCAGATTGGAGCAACATTTCGCTTCAGACACAAATAATAAGAATTAAATAAGAAATACACATTAACTGCATGATATTTTGGATAGGTTGTTTAGGGCCACTTAGAAATAGGGCAGTGATGGTCAAGAATTTGGGCTCATGATCAATTCATCCCAATGAATGTGATTACTGATTTTATTTATTACCTTAACATTGGCATACCAATTAAGACCTAAATAAAAAATCATTAACAAAAAAAATTATAAATACTAAATAAAAACACTTCTAGTAATAAAAAGAATGTGATTAATTACAGGAAGCACAGAGATGGTTGGAACTTCAGGCCAGGAAACTAACAGAATTGGTTGTCTCCTCTGTAGTAATGCCTTGCATTCCCCCTCAATAATAGGGATCCTACCTTTGACAATGACATCCTGTCAGTCAGGAAAATCAGAAGGGAAAGACTCCCCCGTGAGGAAAAAGAGAGGTAGGGAATGCAAGGAACAAGACCCTAGGAATTTTTATTGTACTAACCCATCCATTCCCCTAAATTAACTGGGAGTCTGGCAGTGTCTCTGACTCTAAATAATACCAGTAAAATAAACACATAACAGCTAAATTAAATATGCTAAAATTAATAGACTAAATTAACAGGCCACAAAAATCAAAATGCACAATGTGTTAACAGGCCACAAAAATCAAAATGCACAATGTGCAACAACCAAAAAGACACACATCCTAAGCTTTCTAACCAATAACATATTCATGTTCTGTGTTTTAGGCTAGGTGCAGTGGATGACCATATTGCCCAATGTAATGAATGCTAATGGTGCATTGTTCAGCTTTGAACTGGGACTCATGATAAAATACTAATTTAAAAAAAGATATAATTGTTATGCATCACACACAACAGCAGGCCTGAAAAACAAAGAATGGAAGTCATGCAAGCTAGTCAAAATACCACAAACTAAGCCCAATATTGTAATTTTTGAGCTAGTTTCTAGGATTTTTTTTTTTGTTTAGCAAATTACATTGATAACTTTTATAAAATACACGGTATACAACAAACAGATTTCCTACTTTATTATTTATTGGTTTTATGAACTGTATCACAATGAATTACAAATCAGTTGGGCATGCGTTCAACTCGGATCTATCTCACATTTCTCCCACCTCCTGTCAATGGGAGTGACTTACTTGGATTTGATGTAATCATTTACAGATATTACACATGGATCAAATGATACTTGTATTTTTTTCCAATGACACATAGTATATGTTACAATGTTTGCAAAGTGCCATCTTGCATTATCAACTATGCATCTGCATAAACTAATCAGAAATTTACATGCTATACCAAGCCTGCCTGAATAAATGATTTCCCTGAGAAACAGATATCATGCTCGTGGCACTATAACAATGAGTTTAGAATATTATTAAAAACAACAATTTAAGATCAGATGAAGATATAAAAATTGCCCACAGGCTCTGAATGCACAACTGCTTATTTAAAACACAGTGCAGCTCAACTTTGTTCACATTTAAAGTGGTTTGACTGCAGGAAACAAAAAGAAGAAAAAAAAAATGTAATGTGTTAAAAGTTGGTGACAATGAAAGCATGGCCAACAACTAATTTGTTACACCATCTTTATGTTAACCGCCTCAAAGAACTAGAAGAATTTGCAAGTCCTTTCCAGATATCTCATCCCTTGAGGAATCCTAAGTGACAGTGTAAAACCTTGTTCAGACAACATCTGGTGAATCACTTAGCTGGAAAGTACCCAGTGACAAGGAGAGCAAACTATGGTAGAACATAACAAATGGCACCAATAGTTGCACCGCAAAAGACATAGTACCAATTCAGGTCACCTAAAGGAAGGGGTTAAAACAACTTCTGAATACTTTACAGTGGAATCTGTGGTTTGTCTTTGATGAATGTATGATTTGCATACTAGTACTGTGTAAACTAGTGTGCAAAATACCCTGTGGCAATCGGGGGTTGTGTTAGCATTCCTTTATTGGCTGAAATCTAAAAAATTACTGTGATGCCATGGAAAATACAGCTTGCTCTAAATAATTCAATCACATAGGATATGCCCATTTTAAATAGGAAATTTATATCACATACGGATACATGACACACACACAGTTCTACGCAGGAGGAAAAAAAAAAATGGCCACTCAGACCCTCACTTCAACAGCACCAAAATTTTTGATTGAAATTCCATTGTTTGGGACATGTTCATTGTTCTGTGTGAATTAAAAACAGAATTGTGTTCTTTGCAAATACCTAGAGGTGCACTCTTCTGAAAAAAACGGTGGAGTCTTACAGGTCGATCTATTTTGTCTATGCATGATTCCTGGAGTTTATGAAAAAAAAAAAAATCTACTGTTAATCTTGTTTGCACTGGATTATGATGTACAGATTGTCATACAGTATTTTTTAAACTTCTTACTTATTCATTTGGGTCCAGTGACTTTGAAACCAGTTTTACTATTCATTTTACAATGGCATTCCAAACCTTTACCTTATGTAATTGCTAGGAATGCATCATAGTAGTCTTTTCTCTGTGTTCATAATAAAAATGACATGACTTAAGTAATAATGCATTTCTTGTATGATTAATACATTACATTCGGTTTCCAATGTCTTATCTTTTTTGTAGAGCTAAGTAGTGGCCAATCTTGCATAACTGTGATCGACTTTAGATATATTGCTGATTAGAACTGTCAGCTTTCTAGTTTGCACTGCATTTCCTTTTGAGACACGAGACTTGTCTTCTCACGTTGGCTTTTAAGTGTTTCCCCAGAAAGCTGCAACAGATACCTGAAAAGACACTTTAGCTTTCACAAAAGTATTTTTGTGGAGACAAACTGAATAAAATCTTTTTCTGGTACTACTAATGGCTAAGCTGACAATTGTAAATTACATTAACACCTTTTGGTGAAAAATTTAACTTGATATCGATATTCCAAGTTGTAGGAGTTGCTTGATATTCATGAGTCATAGGATGAGTGGTGCTTAACCAGATAGAGCCACTCGACCATAACTGAACATTTCCACAGATGGAAGCAAGTTGCAATCAATAAAATGACAGTCTATTTGTTGGTAACTTGTCTGCACTGGTGAGAAAAACAGAATACAGTAGAACCTCTGGTCACGAACATTTCCAAACACATACAAATCGGGTTACGATCAAAAAGTTTGCCAAAATTTTGCATCTGTTCACGACCACACGCTCTGGTGGTGAACAAAAACACTGGCGGCCAGTTTCCCAACACACATTCATATGCACCAATGATTTCCCTTTCTCTATTTCCCATTTTCTTTTGTTTGTGTATACAGGGCCTAACAAAGCAGCTGATGTTGCAAAAGGAATTATGTTAACCAAGCAGAGGCCTCAAGTGCTAGAAAAGGTGGAAAAACTGTTGCTAGTGTGGTTGAACGAAAAACAACTTGCAGGGGATATCATAAACGAGCCGATCATATGCGTGAAAGCCAGGAATATTCATGGTGATTTGCTGGAAAAAAAATCCTTCGAGTGGCGAAGGTGAGGAATTTAAAGCCAGTAGAGGATGGTTTGAAAAGTTCTGCAAGAGAAGTGGCATTTTAATTTTTTTCGCTGTGCTTAAAACTCAGAAAAAAAGTTTACAGCGAGCAGTTCATAACGGTCTAGTGCGAACTCTTACAATGTTAGTTTTCTCTGTTGTTCAAGGTTTTCTCAGTGTTATTCAATGTTTTTACATTTAGTTTACTAATACACTGTGCATTCTATGGTATAATTAACTATTTTTGTGCTTAAAAAAATATATATATTTACATACAGTTCATACAGTCTGGAACGGATGAATTGTATTTACATACAATCTTATGGGGAAATTACGTTCAGGTCGCAACCAAATCGGGTCGCGTCCAGAGTTTTGGAACGAATTCCGGTCGTGACCAGAGGTACCACTGTATTGTCTGTATTGTCTTTAATATGACATTTTATGTCCCTTGAATTAAATATTAAGGAAATTTTAGGTAGTGCAGTTGATACTGAGGGTTATCATTGAATTCACAGTACAAATTCTTCTGTCACAAGTTTGTGACTACACATATCTGGGATTAAATACACAACATTAACTATACTCTTCACCATTTTAATACTATTACAAAGAAAACTGCAAAATCCCAAATTATATAAGGCTATGAGGGGGAAATATGTATCCTACAATTTAAAAACAAAAAAAAAGCAGTAACATCTTAATTCATGATTTAGACCTTTGGCAGTCCATCCTTAAACAATCACAGTTACCAAACTTTACTGTTATTTTAAACATATTTTTGAAATTTGTAGTCTCCTCTAGCTGTTCTGGTAACCATTCATCCTTTATGGTTACCATATGGTTACGAAAAAGTAATTGAAAATAGTTCTTCCCTTACTGTCTTCTCACATCACATGGCTTTGCCTCTCCAAATCAATCCAAGCTCCAGCATCTTGTAGTCCCAGTCCTCTGACACACGACCATGTTACCCAGCAGGGCACACCAGAAACAAACAGGCATGCCCCATCAATGAAAGATAAACGCTACTAAAACATCAATATTTACATTTTTTACATATCAAAGGTTCTTAACCACTTTTACTAATGGCCCATAACTCTATTTGTCAACAAGCTAAGTGGGAAGCACAATAAGAAATAAACATGCTTCAATGAAAAGAGCACGCAATTTTAGGTTCATACACAGAATACGATATATGTTTGCCTAGTAATGACATCAGCATTTGGTCATTTTTTTTCAGACCAAACCTTTAATAAAGACACACCAATGAAGGCAAGCACTGAACAAAGAAAAATTAGAGCACCTTTTAACATTTAGTACAAACCTAACCAAACTTCCAAACCAGTTTGTGCAATTAACAATGTAAAATGCTCTCTTCAATTTACTTGAACGGTTTGCTAAATAAAGTTAAGCAACATTTTATGAATAACAGATGCTTTTATTAGTGAGATTTCTGATGCTGCCAAGAGAAGACTAATCTTTACAGTCAACAGACAGGTGAGTGATAAAACAACAAAGTTGAGACTGCAGATTACTGTTCATGAGACACGCCCAAAAACATGACTTAACTAAGCACATTGCCTAGTAGGAACTCTACCCATACATGCCAAAGGATGCCTGTCAGATAGAGTATCAGCAAATACTGAGGATGGCACTACATTGAACTGCAATCTTCATACACTTAATTCTGTCATCTTTTAATTTTCTTAAAGATTTAAAATGCACTGCCTCCTGATGGCTATCACCCATCCTCTTTTATACATCACACCTCCTAGTTGTCTTTCATTTGCACTTCCGAATCATAGTGTGTAAGTGAAGGGAGAGAACACAATTCCAAGCACTCATGAGGCATCATAAAGAGTTCATCTGGCCGAAGTCTTTATCCAAGGAAACTTGCAACATTTGACATACAATTGGTTATAGCCCTCACAAACCCCAATTGAAAGCACAGCCAGGTAAAGTTATTTATTCTTGGTTACACTGTGTTATTTGAACCAATATTCTCAGGGTTTGACATCCAAAGTCTTAATCATTATGCCACACAGATAAGTCTTGTGGTCCCACTGTGACTGCAGGATTTTGTTTTGTCCTAACTCTGAATTTTATTATGTGAGCTGTTGATTACCAGTTAATGTGTTTTGGTATCAACAAATATTCACACTAACAAAAATACTTTGCATACTACAATGCACATCATGTATATCTCAGTATCATTTATATTTAAAGAAATACTCAAAATGATATCTGTATATATTACACATACTTTTGAGTTGAAGACAGGACTTTTGACTAATGAATGAGGGGGAGAGGTGGCTTTTCAATTCAAAAGCACAGAATTATGGAACTGTGTTTTCTCTTGGTTATAATTGTAAGCTGTACGCAACACAAGTAACCCAAGAATTTTTTTTTTCCCCATGGATGTTTTTCACATTATTTGCCATCGTACAGCATGGGTCAGTAATACGTTCTTGTATGCCATTATCCTCCCTCTCTCTCTCTCTCTCTGTATCTCTCATTCTGCTTGATAAACATAAAACATTTTTCTCAGCCATTACTACACATCAAGTACATCATGTAACTGAAAAAAAATTCAATGTAGTATTCCTTTAAAGGCTTGAAGTTTGGAGAATTAGGTTGTTTTTGTATTTCAAGATATTGCAAGCGGTCATCTAAAGGAACTTACATTACAGAGCACTTTTTAAGAATAAGGCAATTGTTTTAATCAGTTCATGAAAAAAGTTGTAATGCTCTCACATATAATGTCACCATAAAAGTGGCGTGAAGGAATAGTCCTTTATCCCTTGTACTTTGTAATGACGACCAAGGAAAAACTTTTTATCCATTTCCATGCATAATGAAGATAAAGTAGCTTATGTTTCAATGGAAGTGGATGGTGGCCAACGCAGGAAACAGCAAACAATATAAAAACGCCCATGAAAAAATTTCACGTTACTCATCTGACATAATCCACATAGTCATCCATACTCAAAACATGCAAAAGTTGTGCATTTTTCACTTAAGTATTACTAAATTGACACCTCTGTTAAAACAAAATTAGCCCACGTGCTTTACATTTTCTGAGCATACAACTTAATGTCTTTACGTGGATTATTTGACACAAGTAACATGAGGTTTTCAGTTCAAAAAGTGTGAAGGGGTTCCAGGTTGTGAACTACTTATTTCACTGGAGGATCCAATTTAACAATATTTTAGCAAAAATACATGTATTTTACAGATATTCGGTGTGATCTGACACGGATAACATGAGTAATGTGAGATTTACTTCATGAACGTTTTGACTGTGTATACGGTTTCCAGTTTTGGCCACCATTTGCTTGCATTGAACCATAAGCTCTGTTTTCAGTGAAAATATGACATTAAAATTTTTTCTCGGCCAAATACATGTGGTAACATTTACAAAGATATATTTGGTTAGAGTATTCCTTTAAGTTTTCTGGGATGCGTCGTACTTAGACACAGTCACACACACTGTATATACATACATATAAGGACACGCAAACCTACTTCCACCTGTGTGTCTTACATATATGTACACAGACGCAATTAAGTATTTTATACAGATAACGGTTTTTAAAACATTCTCAAACACACTTAATTCAAGTCGGGCTCGCGGGATACAAAGCCTCTCCCGGCAACGGGGACCAGCGCAGAAGTGGACGACAACAACGTTATTACTTTTATTTTACTCATTTATCAGCATGTATTTATTGTTTACGGCCATACCACCTTGAATACGGCCGATCTCGTCAGCTAAGCAGGGTCGGGCTCGGATTAGTACTTGGATGGGAGATCAGCATGTATTTATTGACAAGTGTGGGGATAAAGCATGGAATTGATTAGATTTAGGTTATTTTAAGGAATGATATTACTAACAAGTAAGATGCTCATACAGTTTATGTCTTAAATAATGACAAAACCTGCTTATTCTCCGGTTAATTCTCCACCCGTGTGTCCGTTGTAATTCGAAATGTTAACCAGCCACGAGCGCAAAGCAACACATCACAAAAGCGGATTGTTTTCAACAGCACGAGTTTCGGTTACCGAAAAGTAACGGCATGTTATGATTTCTAGTGATACCTTTAGAGGCGTTGAGTAGCACTCTCATGCTATGAAATAAACATTGGGCATCTTGTTGCTTGTCATGTTTGTTTGCGTCTGTACGTTCGAGTTCTACCCCAAAAAAGACAAACATGCCATTAAATAAGAGAAACTGACATATGGTTTTATCGAACCAGCTGTTAAGTCGCCCGATTAAACAGCATATAAACGACAGCACATGTAAAATGAAGTAAACGCACCCCTGTTACGGAGTGGGACGATGTTTCCCACAGACCCCCCCCGGCCCCCTGAGCCCTAAAGTTGAGGGGCGTTAGTACAACACGCTGCCAACTTCCCTTTTAACACTCCTCCGGTCGCATTACCGTAAAAAAGTAAGGCTACAAGTACTGCAGAAATGTAAATGAAGAAATGCACCTCACGATCTTTCAGGCCCAGAAGCAGCACCTCTTCCATTAGCGTAAGCCTGGTTTCTTTGGAGTCTCCCTTGTCATCTTCGTCTTGCTCTTCTCCCCGCCGAGTTTCCAAATCCTCATCCCCGGAACCTCGCTCCTTGTCAGCGGCGGCTGCAGCGGCGCTTCGGGAGGCCTCGGTCCGCCTCTGCACCAGGCCCGAGCTCCGCTGGGTCAGAGAAGTCATGCTACCAAGTCCGAATCGCAGTCACACATGCACGCACAAACGGGGAAAGAGACAGAGACGGCTGCAGCCTGCCTTAGGTCGCTCGCAATTACTTTGCTCCTTTCCCCTTTTTTATCTTCCCCCTCTCCCTCTCGCTTATTTTACGCTTAGACTTTCCAGACAGTCATGGATTCGGGAAGCAGCCCCGCCGTTGAATCTCTGACTCCCCACTTTGACAGTTCTCCCAACTGTCTCCCTGATAGGAAGTGCACCGATTCCAATTCGGCCTCTTTCTCTCTGAGATACACACTCTCTCACTCCCCCTTTCTTTTCTTCTCTTTTCCTCGACTGCTTTCTTGATGCACTCCTTCCCTAGTCTCATCCAATATGGCGGCACGTGGTGACGTCAGCAGTCAATGTGGCACTTTCATCCTCCCTCCAGGTAGGGGGGGGTGGCCAAGAAGGAGCGCGCAGAAACTGAACGGGGCAGCAGCAGGGGGTAGTGCGAGTCACAGTAGGTGGACAGGGGTGCCGATTGCTGGCTGTGGAAAAACCACAAGGATGAAAGAATTAAGGGGCCACCTTCAATTTTTTGCCTGGGTGAGTCCCACGCGGGAAGCCTACTCGATAATCAGTTCAGTTTACTTTTATGTAGCGATATCCTCCGAAGACAGGCATATAGCATGAACAGATTTACGAATATAAAACAGTACCTGCATGCAACAAAAATGTATGTTAAGTTTGTAATATATTAATCAATGTAAAATTATTGACTTTATTTGATTGATAGATGGATAGACAGAACTTTATTTGTGCCCTGTGGGAAATTTGGATTTTCACAGAAGCTCAATATAAACAGCTCAAAAAAATTAAAGGAACACTTTGAAAACACATCACATCTCAATGGGAGTAAAAATCATGCTGGATATTTATACAGATATGGACTGGGTAATGTGTTAGGAACGAAAGGATGCCACATCATTTGATGGAAATGAAAATTATCAACCTACAGAGGGCTGAATTCAAAGGCACCCAAGAATCAAAGTGAAGAAATAATGCAGCAGGCTAGTCCATTTTCCCAAAATTTCATTGCAGCAACTCAAAATTGTACTTTGTAGTTTGTATGGCACCCCACGTGCTTCAGGCATGCTCCTAATGAGACAACGGATGGTGTTCTGGGGGATCTCCTCCCAGACCTGGACCAGGGCATTACTGAGCTACTGGACAATCTGAGGTGCAACCTGATTGCATCGGATGGACCGAAACATAATGTGTAGGTGTTCTACTGGATTTAGGTCGGGCGAGCATGGGAGCCAGTCAATGGTTTCAATTCCTTCATCCTCCAGGAACCGCCTGCATACTCTCACCACATGAGGCCGGGCATTGTCATGCACCAGGAGGAACCCAGGACCCACTGCACCAGCATAGGGTCTGACAATGGGTCCAAGGATTTCATCCCAATACCTAATGGCAGTCAAGGTGCTGTTGTCTATCCTGTAGAGGTCTGTGCATCCCTCCATGGATATGCCTCCCCGGACTATCACTGACTCACCACCAAACCGGTCATGCCAAATGATGTTACAGGCAGCATAACGTTCTCCACGACTTCTCCAGACCCTTTCACATCTGTCACATGTGCTAAGGGTGAACCTGCTCTCATCTGTGAAAAGCACAGGGCGCCAGTAGTGGACGTGCCAATTCTGGTATTCTATGGCAAATGCCAATGAAGCTCCATGGTGCCAGGTTGTGAGCACAGGGCCCACTAGAGGAAGTCAGGCCCTCAGGCCACCCTCATGAAGTCTGTTTCTGATTGTTTGGTCAGAGACATTCACACCAGTGACCTGCTGGAGGTCATTTTGTAGGGCTCTGGCAGTGCTCATCCTGTTCCTCCTTGCCCAAAGGAGCAGATACCAGTCCTGCTGCTGGGTTAAGGACCTCCTATGGTCCTGTCCAGCTATCCTGGAGTAACTGCCTGTCTCCTGGAATCTCCTCCATGCCCTTGAGACTGTCCTGGGAGACACAGCAAACCTTCTGGCAATGGCATGTATTGATGTGCCATCCTGGAGAAGCTGGACTACCTGTGCAACCTCTGTTGGGTCCAGGTATCGCCTCATGCTACCAGTAGTGACACTGACTGTAGCCAAATGCAAAACTAATGAAAAAACAGTCAGAAATGATGAGGAGGGAAAAATGTCAGTGGCCTCCACATGTTAAACCATTCCTGTTTTGGGGGTCGTCTCGTTGTTGCCCCTCTAGTGCACCTGTTGTTAATTTCATTAACACCAAAGCAGCTGAAACTGATTAACAACTCCCTCTGCTACTTAACTGACCAGATCAATATCCCAGAAGATTCATTGACTTGATGCAATACTCTGATTAAATAGTATTCCTTTAATTTTTTTGAGCAGTATATTATTATTTTATTATGACAAACAGCAAACCCCTCTCAAATATACACCAGAATAACTAAAAAGACACACATTTTTCTGTGAGGCATTACACAAATAACAACACATTTTATTTTTATAGCACCTTTCTCATGCTCAACGTACTTCATAGAAATTTAAAATGAGCAACTGGGCATATACAACATTGGAAATGAATAACACCCACATAAAACTCTAAGTAAAGATAAATACAGGAAACACAAAACTTTGAATTTGTTAAGAGAAAATAAACCAGAATAAAATATACAAAATGCTGCAAGAAAAAGATAACTTAATTTGTGATCCAAACTCAAATGATTCTGAGCACCTGGACAGAGAGGGTAAACTGAAAGAAGGGTCTGAATATCAGGGTGGGTCAGTTAAATGCCTTCCTGAACAAATGAGTTTTAAGTTGTTTTTTAAAAGGGTGAATTAAATTAGCTGATCTCATTAATTTAGGGAGGTCTTTCCAAAGTCAGAATGCTATACAGCTGAAGGCTCTGTCACCCAGAGAGCACAGGTTAGTTTGGGGCACAAGATTGCCAGAAGTGGTGGATATTAGTAGGCAAACAGGAACGTAGTGATGGAGGTTCCTGATGTAGTCTGGCGAGAGGACATATGCTTTAAAGGTTAGTAACAAAAATTTATATTCAATCCTATAAGGCACAGGCATATTGCCATTGCTATAAAGGAGCTCCAGCAGCGTTTCCTGACACACTTCTGCCGAGTAATTCATTGGCTGAAAGTCCTCAGTGTTAGTGTGTCAAAGAGAGGATGTGCAGTATTGTTCATAATGGTACTCAGTTTTGTTTTAATACTCTCCTTTCACACTGTCGGCCGCTTGAGCAAGGCCCTTAACCTGCATCCAACCCTGCAAGAAGGTTCTCTAACCTGCAGGGAAAATTTGGGGGTTGGTGGCAGGACTGGAACTCCAGCCACTGTAAAAATAAAACAAAACCTCACAGTGTTCCACTCCATTCAAACTAGTATGGTGCAGAGGTGTCACCCGTTGCACAGCTGCACTCGGGTCCTAATCTGGGATCCTGAGGTGGTTCATTGTGTGGTGGGTGCAGCAACGCGCTGTGTCAGTGCACACTCCCAACCTCTTTCTCTCTCTCTTTACTACTACCATCGGGGGTCCACAGTGCATCCCATAATTAAGCCTGCACTTTTAATTAGCTTGTTGATTCAGTGGTTTGGTTAGTAAGTGGCATATAACTAAAAGAGTTGCACTTTTATGTGTGCCGTTTGGACATCCACATATTTGTGCTGGTGATAGTGAAACCCTATGTAGAGAATCCTATGCAGAATATTGCGGAGTGACTGGCAATTGGCACCACTTGAGACTTTGTCTGGTAAGGATCGCTATTTCCAAATTTTGTGCCTCACTCCTCGTTGTCCGTGCAATGTGGCCGCAGAGAGCTTAAACGACTCGGCACATCCACATAAAAACTACAAGGGGTGAGCTTTCTTGAAGGCTTTTACTGGACGTACCTCACTGTAAACTGAAATATATACAAATGATACATACAGGTATATACAGGTGTACAACCAAAGACAATAAAGAATGATTTACAAAGCAATACATAGCAGAGTATACATTAAACAATGAAGCTTTAAAAGAGACTTACAAGGCGAGTGATTTCCACGGTTGGATCAAGACAAAGAGAAGCGTGTAGACAGAGGTTCAGATTGCTGCGTACCACAACTAACCAGACCCAGGGGTTTATATAACTTAAAGATATGCTTCGGACGTGACCAAAACAAGAGGTAAAGGGGTGCCTACATGAGACACATGGGGTGTATTGTATTCAAATGATTATTAGGCGACCTACATGCTTTACGTGAGTTTCATAGACATTTATGACACCACTGTGAGTGTGGAACGTGACTGACAGGTGTGTTAATAAATGACAAGATGAAGGGGGAGCACAGTTCAACAAATAACAGCTAACAACATGTGGGGCAGAACACTCCCTGTCTGATATAATTACATATTATCACTATACAGTACATATAAACAAGTTAACTTATCCGTCTTTTTAAGTCATAGTAGAATGACTTCTGTGATAGGCCTGATAAAGTTTTTGAAGATGCCTTGAGAGGCAGTTTTAACTTCTATTTTTCTTATAGTACCATCACTGCTAGGGAATACTGAGGTGACTAATCCCATAGGCCAGGGGTAGGCAACGTCGGTCCTGGAGTGCCACAGTATGTGCAGGTTTTTGTTCCAACCCAGTTCCTTAACGAGAACTCAATTATTGCTGATGAAGCACATATTGCTTAAGTGACATTTTAATGCTTCATTTTAGTGGTCTCGCTTGTTAAGGTTCTCCAACCTTAATTGCTTATTTCAATCTTAAACTGCTGCATTCAGTGTTTTAATTGCTCCTTATTAGCAATAAGATGTAAAAGACAAAGCAGCCAGCAGTTCTCCAGCTAGCTTTTTTCCAATTACATCTGTGTGTGTTCATTATGCACGGTTTGATTTAATAAAACACTTAATAGAAAAATGTGACAGACTGAAAATGATCTGTTTTAGGCTTCAAATCATTTGGATGATATCCTTGGAAAGGAAAAAAATCTACGATATAAAAGCCTTACATTGCACAGACTAACAAGCCATAATATTAAATAAGGTCTGAGATTAGCAATGATTGGTTTCTAATTAAGCAATTGGGTTGAATGAAAACCTGTAGCCACTGCGGCTCACCAGGACCGACATTGCCTACCCCTGTTTTACATCTTATTGCTAATAAGGAGCAATTAAAACACTGAATGCAGCAGTTTAAGATTGAAATAAGCAATTAAGGTTGGAGAACCTTAACAAGCGACACCACTAAAATGAAGCATTAAAATGTCACTTAAGCAATATGTGCTTCATCAGCAATAATTCGTTAAGGAACTGGGTTGGAACAAAGACCTGCACATACTGTGGCACTCCAGGACCGACGTTGCCTACCCCTGCCATAGGCCATTCATTGTGTGATAGCTGACTCTCCTTTAGATAGATAGATAGATAGATAGATAGATAGATAGATAGATAGATAGATACTTTATTAATCCCAATGGGAAATTCACATTCTTCAGCAGCAGCATAATGATACAATAAATAATATTAAATTAAAGAATGATAATAATGCAGGTGAAAAACAGACAATAACTATGTATAATGTTAAATATTAACGTTTACCCCCCCGGATGGAATTAAAGAGTTGTATAGTTTGGGGGAGGAATGATCTCCTCAATCTGTCAGTGGAGCAGGACAGTGACAGTAGTCTGTCGCTGAAGCTGCTCTTCTGTCTGGAGATGATACTATTAAGTGGATGCAGTGGATTCTCCATAATTGATAGGAGCCTGCTGAGCGCCCTTCGCTCTGCCACAGATGTTAAACTGTCCAGCTCCATGCCAACAATAGAGCTTGCCTTCCTCACCAGTTTGTCCAGACGTGAGGCGTCTTTCCTCTTAATGCTGCCTCCCTAGCACACCACTGCGTAGAAGAGGGCGCTCGCCACAACTGTCTGATAGAACATCTGCAGCATCTTATTGCAGATGTTGAAGGACGCCAGCCTTCTAAGGTAGTATAACCGGCTCTGTCCTTTCTTGCACAGCGCATCAGTATTGGCAGTCCAGTCTAATTTATCATCCAGCTGCACTCCCAGATATTTATAGGTCTGCACCATCTGCACACAGTCACCTTTGATGATCACTGGGTCTATGAGGGGTCTGGGCCTCCTAATATCCACCACCAGCTCTTTGGTTTTGCTGGTGTTCAGGTGTAGGAGGTTTGAGTCGCACCATTTAACAAAGTCATTGATTAGGTCCCTATACTCCTCCTCCAGCCCATTCCTGATGCAGCCCACGATAGCAGTGTCATCAGCGAACTTTTGCACATGGTAGGACTCCGAGTTGTATTGGAAGTCCGATGTATATAGGCTGAACAGGACCGGAGAAAGTACAGTCCCCTGTGGTGCTCCTGTGTTGCTGACCACAATGTCAGACGTGCAGTTCCCAAGACGCACATACTGAGGTCTGTCTTTAAGATAGTCCACGATCCATGCCACTAGGTATGAATCTAATCCCATCTCTGTCAGCTTGTCCCTAAGGAGCAGAGGTTGGATTGTGTTGAAGGCGCTAGAGAAGTCTAGAAACATAATTCTTACAGCACCACTGCCTCTGTCCAAGTGAGAGAGGGATCGGTGTAGCATGTAGATGATGGCATCCTCCGCTCCCACCTTCTCCTGATATGCAAACTGCAGAGGGTCAAGGGCGTGTTGAACCTGTGGGCTAAGGTGGTGAAGCAGCAGCCTCTCCATGGTCTTCATCACATGTGATGTCAGAGCAACAGGCCGAAAGTCATTCAGCTCACTAGGACGTGATACCTTTGGGACTTGGGTGATACAAGATGTTTTCCAAAGCCTCGGGACTCTCCCTTGTTCCAGGCTCAGGTTGAAGATGCGCTGTAGAGGACCCCCCAGCTCCGATGCACAGACCTTCAGCAGTCGTGGCGATACTCCATCTGGACCTGCTGCTTTGCTGGCACGAAGTCTCCTCAGCTCTTTGCTCACTTGCGCTGCTGTAATTATGGGTGGGGATGTCTTTCCTATGCTGGTATCAGCAGAAGGATGTGTGGAGGGTGCAGTACTCCAAGGTGAGAGTGAGAGTGGGTTAGGGTGGTCAAACCTGTTAAAGAAGTTGTTCATTTGGTTTGCTCTCTTCACGTCTCTCTCGATGGTGGTACCCCGCTTCGAGCTGCAGCCAGTGATGATCTTCATCCCATTCCACACTTCCTTCATGCTGTTATTCTGCAACTTCTGCTCCAGCTTTCTCCTGTACTGCTCCTTTGCCGCCCTGAGCTGAACTCGGAGTTCCTTCTGCACGCACTTGAGCTCATGCTGATCACCGCCTTTAAAAGCCCTTTTCTTCTGGTTCAAAAGGCCCTTGATGTCACTTGTAATCCATGGCTTGTTGTTAGCATAGCAGCGTACTGTTCTTACTGGAACTACAATGTCCATACAGAAGTTGATGTAGTCAGTAGTGCAGTCAACAACTTCCTCAATGTTCTCACTATGAGATCCCTGCAGGATATCCCAGTATGTAGTTCCAAAACATTCTCTCAGAGTATTCTCAGCCTTCGGAGTCCACTTCCTGAATGATCGTGTGGTTACAGGTAGGACTCTCACTTTTGGTTTATAGTGAGGCTGAAGCAGAACCAGGTTATGATCTGCTTTCCCAAGCGCAGGCAGCGGGGTGGCGCTGTATGCGTCTTTAACGTTTGCATACAGTAAATCAATAGTCTTATTTCCCCGGGTGTTACAGTCCACATACTGGGAGAATGCAGGTAATGTTTTGTCCAGCGTCACATGGTTAAAGTCTCCAGCGATTAGCACAAGCGCCTCAGGGTGCTGCGTTTGTAACTTAGCAACAGCAGAATGGATGATGTCACTCGCTGACTCCTCGTCCGCCCGAGGAGGTATGTACACGATGACAACAATGACATGTCCAAACTCTCTGGGCAAGTAGTAGGGACGTAAACTTACGGCCAACAGTTCGATATCCCTGCAGCAAGTGGAGATTTTGACGTTAACATGTCCAGAGTTACACCACCGTGTATTAACATAGAGAGTGAGTCCTCCTCCTTTGTGCTTCCCACAGGTACTTGCATCTCTGTCCGCTCTAACTGTGCTAAACCCGGGTAGCTCCACGTTGGCATCTGGGATGGTGTTATTTAGCCAGGTTTCGCAAAAACACAACAAACTGCATTCTCTGTAGGTCCTGACATTTTTCACCAGCAACACTTTAGCAACACAATGTCTCCTATTTGTAAATTTCTAGATGGGTGGGCCCATTTCCACCTGCTTTGCAGAGTGGGGAGGTATTCACGTCTCCATCGTGTCCAGAATTCATTTGCCATGGCTTGCACTTGTCTCCACTGGCTTTTAAAAAGGTCATTTCTTGTGAAGTTACCTGGAGGTGCTGACACACCAGTTGTCTGGGTAAGCAACATTGCAGGGCTCAATAAAAATGGCATCTCTAGGTCAGAGGAAATTGGGACAAGTGTTCTGGCATTTATTATCGCAGATACGTCTGTCAGAAAGGTACAAAGGACTTCATGAGTGAGGTGAAACAGCCTGCTCTGTAGAAACATACAGTCAAGTATTCTATGTGTCATGCCAATCATACGCTCCCAGGCACCTCCCATGTGTGACGTGTGGGGGGGTTGAACTCCCAAGTACATCCCTGTTCGCTTAAGTATCGTAGGATGCTCAGATGTTTCTCAGAGTCTTTTACAAATCCTAGTTCCCTGCTAGCTTCAATAAAGTTTGTTCTGCAGTCAGACCTAAGTTGCTTTGCAGGGCCACGTATTGCAAAAAAGTCTTTGCAAGGCATTGATACAACTACCAGTGTCCATGGATTCTACTACTTCAATGTGCACAGCTCTAGTGCTCATGCAAGTGAAGAGTATTGCCCAACGCTTGTTTTGAGCCACACCTCCTCTTGTGCGTCGTGTGGTAACTGACCATGGGCCAAACACATCCTGTCCCACATAGGTGAAAGGAGGGGATGTGTTGATGCGTTCTTGGGGAATGTCTGCCATCAATTGTTTTTCCATTTTGCCTCTGAGCTTACGACAGGTGCTTCAAAGATGAAGAACAGAACTTACAAGTCTCTTACCACCAACTACCCACAGACCTGAGCTCTAACGGCTCCTTCTGTGAATAGATAGCCCTGATGTTGCACTTCTTTGTGATAGTGTTCCACTAACAAAGCTGTAACATGACTTTTCCTTAGGAGTATAATAGGGTTCTTTTTCGCTTTGGTTGATATCTGCACGCTTCAATCGCCCCCCTACCTTGATAAAGCCATCATTCAGCATAGAGTGGAGTTTAAGAAGAGAACTTCTTATGGGGAGGTTCCTCTTTGCTGTGAGTGAATCGATTTTATTTGAGTATGCCTCTTTCTGGACTGACTTAAAAATAACATTCCTTGCAGCAGTGAGCTCATCTGGGGTACGCGGTTTGTTACACCAATGCCAGCCATTACAGTATCTGTGTGAGTCAGAGCGTGACTTGAAAGAACGAACTATATGGATGAGAAGTGCAACAGCTCTCAGCGCAGAATGCCAGGTGGAGAAGCATTGGAAGCGCTTAGGACTGAGTGGTTTCTCTCTAGTTAGAGTGATGAAGCTGGTTATTTGTGGGCGTACTTCCGCATCTAGCTCAGGATGGATAAGTTCAAAGTTTTCTTGTGCTTCATGGGAAATTTGTTGTTGCTTGTATAGAAAAGCTGGTCCTGTAAACCAAAAAGTGTTGGCAAGCTGAGATGCAGGTATTGATCTTGTTGCAAGATCAGCCGGATTCTGATCTAAGGGAACATAATGCCACTGCTCTGGGTTTGTCGTCTGACAAATGCGTTGGACTCTGTTGTGTACAAACACAAAGAAACGCCTGGACTCATTAAATATGTAGCCGAGAATGACTTTACTGTCACGGAAGAACTTGACTAAGTCCGGCTGGAAATCCATCTCATCTAGAATGAGTTCTGCCATTTCTACTGTGAGTACTGCTGCACACAGTTCAAGGTTCGGTATGGTTGGTTCTGGCTGGGGGGTCAGTTTGGCTTTTCCCAGAACAAATCCCACATGACACTGTCCACTCTTGGTGGTAATTTTAAGGTATGCTACTGCACCAATGGCCACATTAGATGCATCTGAGAAGACACACAATTCAGTATGCTTTGCCTGGGCCAGGCCATGAGGAGCATATGTGCGTGGAATATGGAGATATTTTAAATCCTTTAGAGAGTTTTGCCAAATCTTCCACTCTTCTAATTTATCCTTTGAAAATTGAGGTATCTGCGGTGGGTTGGCACCCTGCCCAGGATTGGTTTCTGCCTTGTGCCCTGTGTTGGCTGGGATTGGCTCCGGCAGACCCCCGTGACCCTGTGTTCGGATTCAGCGGGTTGGAAAATGGATGGATGGAAATTGGGGTATCCCAGTCACCAGGGCCATGGGAGATTTTTTGCTGCAAAGCCCTCCCTTGTATGGTTACTGGGGCTACTAGACCACAGGGGTCAAAAAGGCTGTTGACTGTGGATAAAACTCCATGATGTGTACATGGTTTTTCTCCTGAAATTGTAAAGGTAAATGTGTCAGATTCTATCTCCCACCTGAGTCCTAGACTTCTTTGGGCTGGAAAAATCTCTTTAGTAATATCCAAGTCCTTTATGCCTTTGGCTAAGTCATCTGCTGTAAAGGCTTTCATTACTAAGGTACTGTTTGAAGTGATTTTCTGTAGCTTTAGTTTGGATTGTGCCAAAGATGCTTGTGTCCGTTTCAGCAGACTAATGGTTTTAGTTTCCGTTGGCAGAGAAATAAGACCATCGTCTACATAAAAATGTATCTGTATAAACTGCCATGTATCTGCTCCAAACTCATGTTCACCTTCGTCAGCTGCTCATCTCAGCCCATAGATGGCAACTGCAGCAGAAGGACTATTTCCAAAAACATGCACTCGCACCTGATATTCAGTTATGTCTTTAGTTGTGTCATTGTGTTGATGCCACAGAAACCTCAAATATTTCCGGTGGTCTTTTCTCACCATGAAACAATAGAACATTTGCTCAATGTCTGCAGTTACTGCTACGGGTTCCTTTCTGAGATCAACACGCCAAGCAAAGAATTATTTAAGTCTGGTCCTTTCAGTAGAATGCTGTTTAGTGACATGCCACAGTACTGTGCACTGGAGTCAAAAACTACCCTTATTTGACCAGGCTTCTGTGGATGATATATCACAAAAATTGGCAGGTACCAGCATTCCTCCCCTTCTTTCAGCGGAGGGGCTGGTTCTGCATGTCCATTCTCAAATATTTTCCCCATAAAGCTGGTGAACTGCTCTTTCATCTCGGGTCTTCTGTACAGAGAGACAATGCGAGAAAGAGCCTGTTCACGATTATTGGGGAGACGAGGTCTGGGAGATTTGAAAGGTAGTGGTGCAACCCAGCTATTCGCTTCATCTTTGCTAAGTTCTTTTTCCATAATTTTTAAAAAGACTTGATCTTCAATAGAGAGGACACATTTGTTGTCATTTTTAGTTCTCTCAAGTAATGACTTGCTCACCACATCATTATGTGCAGACTTGATCAAAGGGGCCAATGGTGTTGACTCCCCGCCATAAGTCACCCTTTCTCTCAAGCAAAGGTGGCTGTAGCAAGGTGTGAAAAGTGAAGGTCATCCATTTTCCATCACACTTGTCTTGAAAGTACAAACTGCCGGCTTGTGAGCATTTCCGAGGCAAACTTCGCCTACAAGAACCCAACCTAGGTCAAGTTTTTGAGCAAAGGGTGCATTATGAGGGCCATTAATTTGCTGCCTCACTTTGTGCACTCTGATGATGTCTCTTCTAAGCAGTAGCAGGATATGGGCATTAGTATCCAATTCTGGGATGTGGGCTGCCACAGACTTTAAGTGAGGGTGGCAAAGTGCTGCCTCTGGTGTTGGTATTTCAGAGCGATTGTTCAAAATCTCATTGCATTTGATAACTGGAGGCAGGGCTATACTTACTCCTCCATTCATAGCCTCTATTTGGAAGCAAACTGCTTTCCTGCCAATTGTCTCCATAACTCCAGCACAGGTTCGTAGAGAGTATGTGAATGGGCTGCTTTGAATGTCAAACATATCAAAGAATTCTGATTTCACTAGCGATCGGTTGCTTTGATCGTCTAGAATGGCATACATTTTAACTGTCTTCTTGGGCTGCCCCTGTGGATACACTTTAACAAGGCATATCTTGGAGCATGATCGTGCCTGTAGACCAGTGTTTCTCAAACTTTTTTGTCTGTTGGCACAGTAAAAAAACTAAAAAAATTTCGCGGCACACCAGGAAGAACAACAGTTGTTTTATAATAAAATGAAAAATTATTTTACCTGTTTTTAAGTATTACATTCAATGTGAAGGATGTGCCTGTTTTTGAGAGCAAATGCGATCTAATCGAGGCTCCAAAGTCGACAAACAAACTCGCATTTCAGCGTCTATTGTAAGAAGTCTCTCTCTTTTCTTAGACTTGATTTCAGTCAGTGCTGAAAATCCAAACTCACAAAACCATGAAGATGCAAATGGAAGAATTATTTTGATTGCTTTTAAACTGATTGCAGGATATAACTTGTTGATTGAAATCCAAAACACATCCAGGCTTTTCTCGGCAAAACTTGACTTAAGAACTGCATCGTTTTTTAAATCAATGAGCTGCTCTTCTTCTTCAGTTGTAAGATTTGTAGCTTCATTGTTTCCAAATGGATAGCTGACCCATCCATATTCATTACTTCCAACTGTTGGGAAGTAATGCTGCAATGCTGACTGCAGGTGTGTCAAAGTGTACAGAATTTCGGGGGTGATTTCTTTGTTTGAAGCACATTCATTGTAAGTAGGAAAGCAGTCGAAGACTCCTTTCGAGATCTTACTTTGCCACAACGACAATTTTTCACCAAATGACTTCAGTTTTGAGGATGCAGTGATGATGTTTTCCGATGGTCCTTGAAGACTTAAATTCAGTGAATTTAATTTGTCAAATAAATCAGAGAGAAATGTCACCTTAACCCACCAGATCTCGTCATGAATAGAAAATCCAAAGTCTTTTTTTTCAGCCTCCAAGAATGAAATCAGCTCAGCCTTGAGTTGGATGACACGCTTTAACACTTTTCCCCTGGAGAGCCAACGAACGTTGGTGTGATACAGGAGGCATTTGTAGTCTGAATCCATTGCTTCACAGAGCTGAGAGAAAAGTCGGGATGCAAGAGGTCGAGATTTGATGAAGTTTACAACTGTAATCACTTGATCCAGAACAGACATCAAATCTTTCGGCAAAGATTTGAAGGCAAGAGCTTCTCTGTGGATCATGCAGTGAACAACTAATACATTTGGATTTTCTTGACGCACAAGAGTGACGAATCCCTTTCTATTTCCCTGCATGGAAGTACAGCCATCGGTGCAAACGCTGACACAGTTTTTCCACTGTAGTTTGAAGAGCAAAATGTTTTTGTTCACCACATTGAAAATATCTTCGCCTTTGGTCGTAGTTTGTAAGTCTTTGCAAAATAAGAATTCGTTGACACATTTTTCATCCTTTATGAACCGAATAAAAGCTAGCAGCTGGGCTTTGCCGCTAACGTCAGTGGATTCATCAACTTGAAGAGACCACAACAGAGACACTTCATCGTCAGGCGCGTCAAAGTGTTCACAGATTTGATCTTGTAAATCTGACGATAAGTCTTCAATTCTGCGCGAGATAGTATCATTTGACAAAGGAACTTTCTTAACTTTTTCAGCGGCATCGGGTCCAAGGATAGTTTCAACAACTATTGCTAAAGCTGGTGCAATGACTGATTCAGCCTCTGTATGCGCTTTCTTGCGTTTTGCTAATAACTGAACAACCTTATAACTTGCAATCAATCCCTTTTCTGGCAGCTTTAGGTAGTTCGTAAGTTTCTTAGCTTGTTTATTTTGTTGAGCCCTGATGTTTTCGAAGTATTCCTTCGGTTGCGCTTTTACAGCTGGATGTTTTGTTTCCAAGTGTCTCTTCAATTTGCTTGGAACAAGCGCCTCATTCGACAGAGCTGAATTGCAGATCAGACAGAATGGCAATGGAGCATCTTCAGGTCCCGAAGATATGAAACCATATCCGATGTAATCTTCTTTGTACCTTCGTTTGGTTCCTTGCTTTTTTTTTAACACTTTCGCAGTTTCATTCTTGCTAACGTATTTCTCCATGGATAACAATGAATAACGCTTATTGATAATTTGTTATTATTAGCATACACCTAAAAAATTTAAATGAAACACATCGCTTATTATTATCGTTACCAATTCAAAAACTGCTGTGCGTCTGCTAGGGCGGCCTACATTTTAGTCATTATAATAATATATGTATAGTGGAAAATTCCATAACCTGAATAGCTAACACCCCTTTCCGTCAAAATGTAGCGTTCCGATTTAGCAGGGCAGAGAAAAGGGGAGAGTGCAGGCTACTATTACTGGTCGTTGCAAGTGGGGACGTCATCGCAACGTAGGATAAAAATTTAATAGTAGGCAGACCTGTGTAACGCTGCACGTGTAGCGTTCTGAAAACCTGTATAAATTTCAAATATTTGTAGAAACTCCCGCGGCACATCTGCAAATCTTTCGCGGCACACAGTTTGAGAAACACTGCTGTAGACCCTGGCCACATACTTCAGTGCAGTGAGAAGAAACTGTAGGTGACCTGCTGAGGTCTTCTTCTTCATTAGCCTCATGTCTGGACTCCTGTGCATCAGATTTTGATGACCAGGGAGCAGGGCCTGGATGCATGGCTGTGCTGTGTCTGTCACTCTCACACTCCTTGCACTTCAGCTCCAATTTACAGTTTCTTGCTATGTGAAAAGACGAAGCGCAGCATCTAAAGCATATACGATTCTCTTTCACATATGTCTTGCGCTCCTCTATGGTCTTTTCTCTAAAACCTCTACATTTTGCCAGGGGATGAGGTTTGTTGTGAATGGGGCAGTGCTTCATGAGTTCATCCTTTTTTTCTGCTTTAAGTGTACTTGAAACCATAGATGGGACAACATCTGTTTTATGGACAGATATCTTAACTTTTTGATTAAAATTCTTGTATAAAGGCTTGCCATACCTGGCTGGGTCACTATAACTTCCAGATAGTGCGAAGCTTGGGTCATTCCTGGTTCTGGCTTCATTGCATACAAACTTTGTGAAACAAGAGAAAGGAGGGTAGCACATGTCATGTTCCTCTTTAAACCTTAATCCTACTGAAATCCATTTTTCTTGGATGCTGTGAGGTAATTTTTCCACAATTGGATTAATTCCACGAGCTGTATCTAAGTAAGCAAGACCAGGTAGATATCCATCTTCTTTTGCAGACAGCAACTCCATGAGGAGGTCTCCTAGGTCTCTGAGCCGGACATAATCTTTGCTGGATATGCGTGGGAAGTTCTCTAGTTTCTTAAACAGAACACTTTCTATCACTTCTGGGGCAGCATAACATTCTGCCAGTCTATCCCAGACCATTTTAAGAGCTGCCCTTGGATTATTTATATGAACAGCTCTGATTCTGTGGACATGTTCTGCTGATTCTTTCCCCAGCCATTTTATTAACAGATCCAGCTCCTCAGTGGCAGTCAGGTCTAACCCTCGGATAGCGTTCATAAAGGATGACTGCCACATTCTGTAGTTCTCGGGTTGGTCATCAAACTTTATGAGTCCAGTTGTAACAAGTTCTCTGCGTGCCAAATACTTTGCAAAGTCAGCCATGTCAGAAGCCTGAACCTGCTGCATTGAATACTGGTTATGCTGGGGGAACAGTCCTGTGTTTAAGGCTTGTTCTGTGAGAGGGCAGCTTTTTAGAGGAGGGGTCTTGATGTCCTGCTTGGTGGGGCAGTCTTGGGTAAATGGCGTGTAGTGAATGTGATGACACTCTTTGGACATCTTCACTTTCTCCTGCCTGCACCCTCATAGAAAACGGGTGGTCACCTGAGATGCATGAAGGACTATTCAGTATGACGTCCTGTTGTGCTGCAGGGGATTTTTCCATTTCAATGCATGTAGGTGAGTTAGGCTGAGAGGTGACAGCGTCAAGTGTGAGCCATACACTCTGCTCCCATACATACTCTGCCGTCCTTCCCTTAGTTTGAGATGAGCTTCGGTGGCTGCGGATCTCATCATTTAGTAGATCTGTTGCAGCTTCTAATATTTGAGCTTCAGCTACTGTGGCAGCAGCTTCTTTTTCGGAGACTGAAGAGCTTCTAGTGCTGCCGCCAGTGCAAGTCTCTCTGCCTCCATTCTTGCTTGTTCTCTTTTAATGGCAAGCTCTTTCTCTGCAAAGGGTACACGTGCAGCGCAACTTCAGCCAATGCATGATCTTTGGTTACAGAACTGCTTGCTGATACGTTGGAACAGCACGTGTGAACTGGCCACAGAATCAGCGTTGGTTTTGTATACCTTCTCCATGTCTGCAACAGTGGAGTTTGAGATGTATAAGTTGAACCGAGTGCTTGTGTAGCGAGCTACTCCAAAAGAAGACTGGCAATTTCAGGCGATTCAGTAGAGGCAAAGTGAATAAAGCTGAAACGCTTAAGGCAATCAGATCCCAATTCGGCTTCTCTGTGAACTGATTTTCTCGTTTTTTACGGCCACGAGAAACGGCAATCTATATTGAAAAGCAGAGCATGAACAGCCCTTACTGCGCTTCAACCTGTCAGTAGGCGGAGTTGATTTAAAAGATGCCGTGGTGATTCTGCATTCCGAATCACGGCATGAATACTGTCTTTCAGCCAAGTCGCCTCAAGATCCTCCCTTTGATCCCTGGCACGAATGTCCCTTTACTTAGCAGATGTGGAGCAATGTTCTGTGGTCCTTCCCGCACCGTGGAATAGCTCTTTTACTAAGTTGCCGTAGGATCCTTCTTGGATCCGCGTGGCCAGAACGTTTCTTAACTGAGCTGTTAATGATTCTCTTGCAGTCTTCCCCTCGACGTGGATTCACCTTTTTACTTTTCTGCCTCACTCTGCGCTGTCCGTGCAATGCGGCCGCAGAGCATTCAAGCAACTCGGCACATCCACATAAAAACGACAAGGGGTGAGCTTTCTTGAAGGCTTTTACTGGACATACCTCGTTGTAAACTGAAATATATATAAAAGATACATACAGGTATATACAGGTGTACAATCAAAGACAATAAAGAATGATTTACAAAGCAATACATAGCAGAGAGTATACATTAAACAATGAAGCTTTAAAAGACGCTTACAAGGCGAGTGATTTCCACGGTTGGATCAAGACAAAGAGAAGCGCGTAACAGAGGTTCAAATTGCTGCGTACCACAACTAACCAGACAGAGCGGTTTATATACCTTACAGATACGCTTCGGACATGACCGAAACGAGATAAAGGGGTGCCTACATGAGACACATTGTAGGGAGTATTGTATTCAAATGATTATTATGCGACCTACATGCTTTACGTGAGTTTCATAGACATTTATGACACCACTGTGAGTGTGGGACATGACTGACAGGTGTGTTAATAAATGACAAGATGAAGTGGGAGCACAGCTCAACAAATAACAGCTAACAACATGTGGGGCAGAACACCATATGTGTGTATCGTGTGTTACTCTTCAAGGACGGCAAGTTGGTAAACCTAATAAACATTCCTAGTAAGTCTTGCAAGCTTCATGATAATACAGGCATGGTGAAGTATGCTTGGCTGAGACATTCCTTAACCTGAGAAGTGACAGCAGCCAGCTGATATAAACTGATGAAAAGGCAAAATGTTCTTCAGTGCAAACTGAAGTGCATCAGCCCTCTTAAAAGGAAACTAAACTGTACGTTATAGTCATCACTTCTGAGGGCTTTGTCATCTCAATGCACATTATAATTAATGGCTCAGTGATATGAGTTATTATACACGTGAGTTGTCTCTCAGCTGGTTTGGCTGCATTCCTCTTCTTGATCCAAGGGGATTGTCATTTCCCACTTTTTATACACATGGGTCAGAGTTGCAGTAAATATACACAAGTTCTCCCATCAAGTTTTCTTTTATAAAACACAACTTTTTATTGGAAAGTTGCATACTCACATTTCGGGCTTCTTTTTATATGTACGCAAGTTTTATAAATCTGACAACTGGTCTCTAATACAAAATAACCTTTTATTTTTTTGACACATACATATTAATTGCCTACAAACTGCTCTTCCTCTGTTTCAGGATGATTTTAAAGGCTGACCCAGGAGTAGTTTCATTACCTCAGAAGAATACCCAGAAGTACTTCCAGGTTAGCTGCCTCCCAGGAGTTCCATCTAGCAGATTCTGAGGTCCCCACTAGGTTTGCCTGTTTAAATAACACATTCCACTCAGGCCTCCAGCAGTCCAAACCAGAGAAGTATGCTGCTACCCAGTGTACTCGAGAAACATACCAGCCTAGAAAGCAAGCAGAGTAGCACTGCCAGCCCCACTTCCAGATGAAAATTCTATGGTGAACATTTGTAGTACTTGGGTGTTGACCGTGATAGCCATTACATTAAAGCCCATTGCGGCAGTTCTTGTGTGATTTTGGGCTATATAAAAATAATTGTATTGTATTGTATTATGGATGTCGTGTTACATCTTGCCTGAAGAAGAGGCCTGAGTTGCCTCAAAAGCTTGCATATTGTAATACTTTTAGTTTGCCAATAAAAGGTGTCATTTTGCGACTTCTCACTACATGGTGGACATTTGAAATACTAGGGGAGTCAGAGGGAAGGGAGGTATCATAAAGTTCCCAAAATCCAACAAGTAACAACATATCCAAACGTGTTGGTTTTGTTGAGCCTTAACAAGATATTGAAGGGAGCTTAGCCTGGCAAAAAGACCGCCTGGACCCGAGCCTGTTCACTGCCCATTCATAAATTGTGACTGTCTGTCCAGGAAAGGTTCCATCAACCAACCAGGCCAAGTCAGCAATCTATCTACGGCCATCTTCATAATATTCTGTATACAATATAAAGGACAGTAGGGAGCTGAAGTGCACTGCAAGTGTTTTTTCCTCTCAGTCAGGAACTGTTATGGACCACTGTCTGGATGGGGCATTTTAGAGCTGTCTGGGAGTTGGTGTAGACCACTGCCTGGTTGGAATGCTAATGAGCCATCCAGGCGATGGAGGTGGTCACACCCTGGTGTGGAATATGACCCGGACACAGACAGACAGACACGTTAGAGTTACCCCACATCATCACAATACTCAGTACTCATAAACCCCAATACCCCAGAGTCCAGGCCAATAAGCAATCCCTTCTCTCTCTCTCTCTCTCTCTCTCTCTCTCTTCTGACCGCCTCCTTCTCTCCTCCAGAGACCTCGTCCTTCTTCCACCCGACTCAAGTCATCCTCTGAAGGGAGGCGGTCCCTTTAAATAAGCTCCCGGATGTGCTCCAGGTGTGTTCCCGGCAATCTCCCACCGACACGCCCCAGTGTGGCGGAAGTGCCGGCTGTATCCCCGGAAGCACTCCAAGTGTCCCCTCTTTTCTTCCCCCCAGCACTTCCGGGTGTGGCGGAAGTGCTGAGGTCCAGGGTCCTACTGGTATTGGGGTGCCCCCTGACGGTGACCACGAGCCCCTACAGGGTTGAGCTTCCCAGCTGTGTACCTGTGGCCCCCAGGGCGGTCGCCCCCTTGTGGTCTGGAGGAGGCGCAAGCCCTCCTCCGGTCCTCTTGGGCATCCCGGCTGGGTACCACCCGCAGCAGTCTGCCACAGTACCCCACCACAAACTGAGACCCCTAGGGGCCAGCGGCCCATCCCGCGAGGGCAGGTCTTCGACGGCGGGAAGCCGACATGCTCCATCCCAGGGCCCAGTCCTGCAAAATATAAAACAGAACAAGGGACGGAAACATTGCATTGACGCCGCCACTCGGCGTCTCTCTGCCTGGAATGGGGCAACGCTCTTCCTTCTGACTGGCCCCCCAGTGCTTGCGACCTCGGCCCCCCTTGCGAGACCTCCATGCCCACCCGTGCTGGGACATTGGACAGGACTGCACACGCCCCCGTCACCTCAGCCGGCTGGGGGGTTTCCCACTGCGCCTGCAGAGGGCGGCCCTTCTCCAGACGTGAGCCTCCTGCCTCACGTCCTCCCTTGTCGGAGGAACCGGCATTCTCCCCTCGATTCCTCCCTTTATTGTGGGACGCTATAACGGTTTGAGTCTACCTATGGGAAAGGTACAGACCCTGTCCGGTTTGCGTCCCTACAGAGCGACGTGAGACTGCTGCAGGCTCAGGGCGTAGGGCGCTAGGACCCAGGGCACTCATCAGCCCGTGTCCTGCCAAACCTCTCGCTGTCTCTCCCCTCCCCTTGCGCACAGCCTCACCGTCGCGTCTACTGTTGGAGAACCCCCTACTCGGTTCCGTTCACACAAATCACGAGCCTTTTCGGTGGGCTCTCCTTTATACTGTACGCAGTCGGCTTTACTCACTGTCTCCGCAGTACCTCTCTGGCCGAAGACTCCGGCGTCGCGCTGTTCTGTCGTTGCCGGTGACATCACCAACGCGACTGCCTTCCCCTTCAGCTCCTGCAACTCAGCACGGAGGGCACTCAGCACCTGCACCAGGGACAAGCACAGAAAGTCAGCCGACAATTGACTTACCTGGTATCAGTCATATTCGCCGACTGCTTCCTGTGAGGCTCCTCTAGCCCAATCGGGTCTCTTCCGGGCACAAGACTGACATTCCTTGGTCCCGCCTCTATACAGTCATTGGCAGGCACACAAGACACACCGTCCAACCCCGTGCCTGTCTCAGGGAGGGACTTCCGGTCCGTGGCCATCTTGGCTCTCGTCCTCCTGGTGCGACGACATGCTGGCTCTTCGAGTTGCAGCGTCTCCTTGATGGCAGCTCTCCCTGCCGCTGCCACATCCATAAAGTTCCGTGGTTCGGCGTGCGTCTGCGATCCATGTGGACCCGGGCAGCCCCTACCTGCTAAACACAAAACAAGCACAGCCCTCCCATGCTGGCTGCCGGCACGGAGGGACTGTGGTTCCCGGATCCCGTCTGACCGAGGCGCCTGCCTCGGCCTGGTCTTCTTATACGCCACGCCATCCTGGACGCCTTCTTCAGCAGCACACTCACAGGAGCCCGCTGCACCCCTGTAATGCCCGTCGATGCTTTGCTGCACCAGGTAGGAATTTCCGGTGGCGGTCTGGGGGTTTTTTTGTTTTCTCGGGGCCATGAGCACTCCGCACCCTCGGAACGTGTGCGGGGGTGCTTGCTGCTCCGGGCCGTCCACAAAATATTTGTTTTGGGTCCCCGTCTTGGAACAAACGGAGGGCCCCACATTGGGTGTCATTGTGGAATATGACCCGGACACAGACAGGCAGACACATTAGAGTGACCCCACACACATTTATTGAGGCTTTCCATCATCACAATACTCAGTACTCACAAACCCCAATACGCCAGGCTAATAAGCAATGCCTTCTCTCCCTCTCTCTCTCTCCCTCTCTCTCTTCTGACTGCCTCCTTCTCTCCTCCAGAGACTTCGTCCTTCTTCCACCCGACTCAAGTCATCCTCTGAAGGGAGGCGGCCCCTTTAAATAAGCACCCGGCTGTGCTCCAGGTGTGTCCACGGCGATCTCCCACCGACATGCCCCAGTGTGGCGGAAGCACTCCGGGTGTCCCCTCTTTTCTTCCCCCCAGCACTTCCTGGTGTGGC
Source organism: Erpetoichthys calabaricus (assembly GCF_900747795.2). Lineage (NCBI taxonomy): Eukaryota > Metazoa > Chordata > Cladistia > Polypteriformes > Polypteridae > Erpetoichthys > Erpetoichthys calabaricus. Next base: position 162,381,303 of record NC_041400.2, read on the forward strand.
GGAAGTGCTGAGGTCCAATGTCCTACTGGTATTGGGGTGCCCCCTGATGGTGACCACGGGCCCCGACAGGCTTCCCAGATCTGCACCCGTGGCCCCCAGGGCGGTCGCCCCCTCATGGTCTGGTGGAGGCGCAAGCTCTCCTCCGGTCCTCTCGGGCGTCCCGGCTGCGTACCACCCCCAGCGGTCTGCCACACTGGACAGGATGTTAAAGGCAGCCAAAGGAGATCACCAAGTCAGTGGTCAGTCCTCTGGGCCTCTCACAAGAAGAAGTTGCCTGTAGCTGTGTCCCGGCCAAAGTTATGGTTGTCTGGCCCTTTAAGGGGACAGCTCTTTGCCTCCTAGGGGATTCTGAGCATCTTGGAAATCTGATTTTGACTTTACTTACATGGATCACCTGTGTTCATGAAAGGTGACAACTAATGAATGCACATCCAGACATAGAGCGCATACAATACAGCAACAAGCAGTGAGGAATGTGGGTGTTTTAGACCTGCAAACAGAAGAGAGGCACGTCTGTCTGATGTCTCATGTTTTACATACCATAAGAGAAGGAAAAAAGGAATAAGGGGGTCAAGACTACAGCCAAACTTAATGTATCTGTTAACCCTTTGTATGGTTGTCAGGCTGTCGGTAAATTAGACATACCAAGTGATTTTTAGTCGTTTAAACTGACATTAGAACATTAGACCATTAGAACACTCTAGATGAGGACAGGCCATTCAGCCCAACAAAGCTCGCCAGTCCTATCCACTTATTTCTTCCAAAAAAAACATCAAGTCGAGTTTTGAAAGTCCCCAACGTCTTACTGTCTACCACACTACTTGGTAGCTTATTCCAAGTGTCTATCGTTCTTTCTGTAAAGAAAAACTTCATAATGCTTGTGCGAAATTTACCCTTAACAAGTTTCCAACTGTGTCCCTGTGTTCTCGATCCACTGGACTAATTCCCTTAATAATTTTAATCACTTCAATCATGTCACCTCTTAATCTTCTTTTGCTTAAACTGTAAAGGCTCAGCTCTCTTAATCTATCTTCAAAGTTCTTCATAGAATCAGCCTAGTCGCTCTTCTCTGGACCTTTTCTAGCACTGTCATGTCCTTTTTGTAGCCTGGAGACCAAAACTGCACACAGTACTCAAGATGAGGCCTCACCAGTGCAGTATAAAGCTTGAGCAGAACCTCCTTGGTCTTGTACTCCACACATCGTGCTATATAACCTGACATTCTGTTAGCCTTCTTAATGGCTTCTGAACACTGTCGGGAAGTCGATAGCTTAGAGTCCACTATGACTCTCGATTTTCCGACCGCCCATGGTCCAGCAACAAGATCAGCAACTGCAGTCGGCAAGTCTAACATACCACACAAATAAAAAAAGTGAATAATGTGGCAATGGCTTAATCAATAATGTGAAGAGAATGAGATTTGATTTGTGAAGCTGCAAACCTAACCACTACACCACCATGCCTCCATTAAGTGAAACAAGCCATTTCAAACTTAGAGAGGCAGGCAGAGTTTAGTAACTGAATAAAACCCACAGTAGTTTGCTATTTAATTAAAAAAAAAGCACAGTATAATTCCTGCTCGTTTGTTGGAGTGTCTCAAAGCTGAAGGTTCATGGGTTCAAATCCTGGTCCAGGTGTTGCATTCATAGAGTCTGTACGTTCTACTCATATCTGTGTGAGTTTTTCTCTTTTTTTATCCCAAACATGTAAAGACTTCATTAATTATTCACTCTAAAGTGAGTGTGAGTGTGCATTCATTTGCCCTACAATGTAATGGTGCCCAGTCTGGGTTTGGTCAATACATTGTGCCAGTTGCCTTCAGGGTGCTGTGAACTCCATAAGCAATTTCAAAAATGGATGAATAAATGTTGCTTTGTTCTGGGAAGATAGATAGAAGAAACTGCTTTGAATGATGTTTATTGAGGTTTCTCTTCCTCAATTGCCTAAAGCTTAAATACAAATCTCCAATTAAAGCTCAGGCTTCAGGAAAAGTGAGCTGTAAAACTCCACAGTGGATCACTTCATTCCCTGCCTCTTTCTGTAGTTGATGTACATGAGGATAAAATTCCTTTTATTCAATTAATTATGCAAGAAAACCAATTATTCTTGAGTACCTGTGGTTAAATAAGCACAGCTCAATAAAAAAAAATATTATTTCAGTAACTGGCAAAACGATGAAGGTTTTAGCTTGTGGTAAGTGTTCTGTTGGAGAAAAACATCATTGCTGGCCAAAATTGCTGTTGAAACTGAAGATTATTAGTAAATAAACTGAATCATCATCTCAAATTGTTGATGGACATTAGAAAGTTCAAAATAACTGAAATTCCTTGTCAGTTAAAGAAACAGCTTTATGGCGTAGCCTGTGGCACTGAAGATCATCTGAGTACTTGCTTCACGGGGTAAAATAACTTGATTTTTTTCAGTGATTTTTATTTCAATATTAATAATTTAAAGTCCATGTCCTCAAGTGATACTGTTATGTTTTAGTCAGGGTTCCTTCCCTGGTTTATGTTTTGTATCCCTTTGTCTTTTTCTTTCATTTTTTATTATTGGTCATTTGTTACAATCATTTTTTGTTGATATTGTTCTGTTTATTTAATATTTATTATTATTGTTTTTTGTTATATTTAAACATACATCACATGAGATAGTGCCACATTAGCAGCGGATCGAGAGCAGACTATACCTGTACAAGAGGAGACAATCCTCAGGTCTAAGTGCTCTCTCAGTGAACAGCAGAACAAGTTCAATACCAAGTTTAACTGATGCGCAGATAGTCCTATTTTGGCTTCATGGTTCTCCATCAGTTTGCTCAGGTGGCAATCTGATTACCCAATTATGGTGGCGCATCAGCAGTTAATCTCTCACCCTCTGTCAATTAATGACGTGCCACTACAGATTCCTCTCAATTTAAAATATCAGAGAATAGGGAAAAAGTATATTCATGTAAACTTAATAAAAAATTATTGCAATCATTAAGCTACATTACATAAGAATGAGTATCGCTGTCCTTACTGTAAACGTTATTCACTTCAAACGAATTGTAAGGGACGGCCAGCAGCTCAACCCGACTGGGACGCCCCTGAGGTGGAAGGATGGGGGAGGGCAGCTTTTCGAGGACACTGCCTCCCCCAAGACGTTAGATGGTAGCTTCCCTGGACTGCAGTGGTGCCCCGGATTCCCACAGGGCACTATGGGACATGGAGTTCATAAACACAGCCCTGCTGGGTACTGTGGGTGCTGCCAGGGGATGCTGTGGGAAGATGGTGGTCTCACCTAGCCTAATGGATCATGAGGACAAAAGCCCCAAAGTACTTCCGGGCTGATTAAAAACTTGAATTCTCCATCTGACCCGGAAGTGCTGGCAAGTCACATGGATGGAAGAGCAGAAGTACTTCCGGGTCGAAGACTATTTAAAGGACTTCAGAAGACACAGCAGATGAGCCACAGTCAGGTGTAGGTGGACTAAGGTTGCTGGGAGGTGTGGAGGAAAAAGAGAAACAGAAGAATTGTTTATCATTGTGCTTGGTGATGTACTTGCCTGTGTTATTGTGGCTGTGGTGCTTGGGGAGCACTGTTTAAAGAAGAAAATAATTAAAAAGATCTTCTTGGTGCTTTTACCTGGTGTCCCGAGTGTCTGTCTGTTGGGTTTAAAGGGGCAACAGTGCCACCTAGTGTTCACAGTATGACAAGGCTCTGACACCCCTATACGGAAAGTAATGATGATGAGAGTTACACGTTAGTAGAATCACATCCGAAGCGTAATTTTCTCTCTGTAACTTATTTCCAAATTTTATAAATACTACAGAAGACTTTATTCTTGTCATTCATTATGTGCCCAGTTTTAACAAAATAACCGAATTAATCCAACAGTCATTAAAGCATATAAAATACATAATCAGAGGCTGGACAATATTTGTAAAGTAAGTTTCATCTTCATCATAAAGCACAAGCTTTTTATAATACATACAGTAGTGCGAGAGATCTCATATCAGCACACCCCAAAGCTATCTCCACAACCCTTCGGAGGAATACAGTACGAAACAAACTGGCAGCATCTTTCACTGCACTTTCTGTACCGGCAGCCGAGGGATTTCTTTATTAGGGACATCAACTTTACATCTTTTTACTGAAGATCAATGGATACATGTATGTTGATTTGCATTTTTCTATTTCTTGTATTGTGCAATATAAGTATCTCCATTATATGATTCGATTGTCTTTTTCTCTGGCATTGAGTTAAATATATTTGATTCAGTATCATGCTATTCTTCAGTCCAAACATAAATTTAAAATATGGTTTCCATATTTGTAATGGCATTTATGTGCTTTTTCACATCTTTAACAGTCAGTCTGATGCGTGTGGAATTCATTTTGTAACACTACTCACCGTACTTGGTAATCCTGCTCACAAGGTGTTATAAGTTAGTACACAGCTTTGTTCCTCTTCTCCGACTCCAAGAATCCGACTTCAACTGCACTTAGTCTTAGTCTTGATCTGCTCCTATTCTGCAGCTCTGGGGCACACTGCAACAGCACTAAACCCCAAAGTTAGTCTTGTTACCATAAATATGGACTAAGACCAGGGGCCTCATGTATAAACAGTACGTACGCACAGAAATGTTGCGTACGAACGTTTCCACGCTCAAATCGCGATGTATAAAACCTAAACTTGGCATAAAGCCACGCACTTTTCCACGGGACCTCATGCCCTGGCGTACGCAATTTCTCCACTCGGTTTTGCAGACTGGCGGCACCCAGCGTCAAAGCAGTGCTACTGTTCCTGTGTGGTCACCTTTTCTTTCTTAGATCCACATTCCTGACGCTGCTTTATAAATACACTGAAACTACCTACATATTGTTTATTAGTGTAATGCATCTGATTGTAATTAACCTGCAGCAATATAATGGTCCAGGGAATAGCCATAGTATTTCAAATACCATAACTGCTTTAGCGTTGTAACTCTCACTGCATCTTCTTCTTCTTTCAGCTGCTCCTGTTAAGGGTTGCCACAGCAGATCATCTTTTTCCATATTACTCTCACTGCACCACTTGGAGTATTTATATCACTGTATCTGAGTGGGGAATCACAGCAGCAGCTGATCGGAAAGAGAATTATTGGTATACAGCAATACAGCAATTGGTATACAGGTTAGTACGTTTGAAAGAGACAGTACTTCTGTAATAAATTATTTCATCGAAGGTCGCGCCTGGCGCAGCAAGCCTCTTGCGTGAGACATGAACAAGCACTGCGCCACCGTGTTCCCATGTTTAATAACATGCTTTCATTCCTATCATCATGAAAAAGATATCACGTTTACATCTCAGTATTTTAATTATTCAGAGAGCTGTAATATCACGAATGTAATGGAGTCTGTGTCCTGTCGGAGAAAAAGAAAGCCTGTTTAAGAAGCAGGTAGTGATTCATATACACAGAGCACATAGAAGATCAAATACAGAACAAAGCATTTAATGTGCTACTTTAGTTACAATAGGATTTGAGAAACTAGTAAATTAAACGATTTTAAGATGAAGTTTATGATGTTCTACTTTAATGGCAAAATAAACTACGTGATAAAGTGGAAATTTCGAGATTAAAGTTGACATTTCGTGCTTTTTTCCCACTGTGTGCCTATTTTTTTTTCACTGTACCCTAATAAGCTTTCATATGACACTCAGACGGTGGGCTACGACTCGCCTTTTCACAGCGACTTTGATATGTGATTTCTTTTTTATTTCGGGCACTGTGTGACTTTGTGAACTTGAGCTTTCGAGTTTCTCCGACACTCTGTCACTCGATCAACTTCCTTTTGTTGTTTATATCACTGTTTAAACCAACAAATAGTACATTTTTCCTTTGCCTCCACTTGGTATTCCCTGAAATTCTTATATTTTCCCCTGTGCTTTTCCCATTGTGTTTTCACAGAAGGCTATTTATATTGATTTGCATATTCAAAGAGACGTAATTCTGGGAGGAGTTGGGGCGGGACAGAAGGCGCGTGCACAAGCGTTACTTTTCACGCTGTTCGGGATTTATGTAGTGGAAGAACGTGAAAGTTTGCGTACGTACAGATTCCTGCATCTGGATTTTTCTGTGCGTACGCACATTTCCGCTTTTGTGCTTACGCCATGTTATAGTGTGAGTTCTATGCACGGCGTTATACATGAGGCCCCAGATCACCATGGAATCATCCCAAACTCAAAGCACACTGCAATTGACCCTTTATGTTCCTCGTGTTTTGTAGGTTGAACCCCAATAGGCAGGGCAACTCTTTTCAGCAACTTTAAGCTTTTTGTGCATTTTTTGCAATTTTTGAAAATAAATCTTTTTATTATGGTTTTTGTAGCCTTCCAGTAAGAAGTAAGAGTTTAAATGCTTCCCCTCTCTTCTTTGGCATTACTGACTTACTTTGAGACTTTATTGCTACTGCTTTTTAACTAGGAAGCCAGTCCTCAAATTTCTAGGCTTAGTAGGCTGAAGCCTGGAGGTGGTAGTGAGTGAGCTGCTGGATCTGGAGCTACCCTCATCTGGCCTGGACAACAAGGCTTTCTGGCCTACTTTCGGTGGTCCTTGTGGCGGTGTTTTAATCTTTTGTCATTTCTTAAAGCTCCAGATCATCACAGATACTTTGTGATTTAAAGAACAAAGCAAAACAGTACTTTGACTAAGATAATGGTGTCTGTATTACAAGGGTCACTTTTGAGTGAGAAAACAGATCATATTTATAATATTTTAAATTGTGTTGTAAGGTTTTAGGAAAACATAAGGGATCCACTCAAGTTAGGGTGGAAACCATTCCAAAAAATCTTCTAAAATCATCCTCACTGCTTACAAAGACCATATTGAAGAAGTACACCACTGGACTAACCAGGGAACAGCGCCTACTGTAGACTATCCTTCCATCCATCAATGTTCCAACCCGCTGAATCCGAACACAGGGTCACGGGGGTCTGCTGGAGCCAATCCCAGCCAACACAGGGCACAAGGCAGGAACCAATCCTGGGCAGGGTGCCAACCCACCGCAGGACATACTGTAAACTACATTTGCATTATTTAAATTCAAAAACTTTCTGCTTTTGTGCACACTAATATTCAGCTCCTCTTTTAAACTTTCAAATACTAACAGAAATATCTTCTACCAACAGAAAAATAGCCCAATTCAGAATCATGGTCAGATGCTGCAGCTTTATAGGAACATTTTACTTGTACAAATTCTTTTTAACTACTGAACCGACGGTCATGAAAACTTTATTTTCAGCAGCAGCAGACATGCTTGCAACTACAAATTATCTGTTTGGATGCCTCTGTTAAGAATTTTGGGTGTTTAACTTTTAGCCAAACAATTTCCTGCCTTTGTTTTTGTATTTTTCAAAGACTTTCACTTTGTTAAAATTTTTATATATCTTCTCAGTGGCACTTTTGGCATGAAAGGCCTGGTGGGGTCACATAGACCTGTCAGAAAGGATAGAGCCATCCTGAGAAGCCATGCAGAGGATACTCGTGTGAGTCAGGGAGTGAAAGAGACGCTACAATCAAGCATGTAACAAGTAGATGATGACTCCAACTGTGAGGTGGAGCCTGCGATGTGAATAATCAGGCAGACAAAGAAGCTTTGATGCCACAAGGAAGGAGCCTTGGACCACTAAAGTGGCATCAGCGACAATGGTGGGCACCTGAGAAAGAAGACAATCTCCAGAAAAACTTGAATGCAGGAATGAGGAAGAAATACTGTGCTCCACAAAGTACTTGGCTACCAGCAACAGTGATGATGAAGGGTCAGCCTAATAATGCCATTAAAATCATATAGCATAAAGATCTACCAACATATTATTTTGTCATGCAGCACAACCACCAAAGGACAGCATTAAAAGATGCACTATATGGGCAAAGATGTATGGATACCTGACCATCACACCTGTATGAGCTTGCTGGATATTCCATTCCAAAAGCTTGTGCATTAATATGAAGTTACCTCCCAACCCCTTTGTGGCTAAAACAGCCTCCAATCTTCTGGGAAGGCATTCCACAAGGTTTTATGGTGTGTCTGTGGGAATTTGTGCCCATTCAACCAAAAATCATTTGTGAGGTCAGGGACTGATGTTGCACGAGAAGGCCTGGCTCACAATCAGTATTCTAATTAATCCCAAAGTGTTCAGTAGGGTTGAGGTCAGGGCCCTGTAATGGCCACTCAAATTCCTCCATGACTTTATGGACCTGGCTATGTGGAGCGGGGCACAGTCATGCTGGAACAGAAAAGGGCCTTCTTCAAACGTTGCCACAAAGTCAGCCACAAATGTCATTGTGTGCTGTATCATTAACAGTACCCTTCACTGGAACCAAAGGGTCTAGCACAAACACTGAAAAACAGGGCCAGACCGTTATTCCTTTCCCACCAAACTTTACAATAGGCATTATACAGACATGAAGGTAGCGTTCTCCTGAATCCACCAAACCCAAATTTATCCCATTAGATTGCCGGATAGTGAAGCATGGTTCAGCACTCCAGAAAACACTTTTCCAAAGCTCCAGAGTGCAATGACAGAGTGCTTTACACAACTTCAGCCTACACTTGGCATTGTGCATAATGATCTTAGGCTTGTGTGCAGCTACTCGACCATGGAAATCCATTTCATGAAGTTCCCAACACACACATCTTGTGCTGATGTTGCGTTGCAAGTGATACCAGAGAGGACAGACAGAAGCTGAAAATTGGAGGTGTGATGATGAATGTTGTTAGTGCATATGCCCTGCAAGTTGGGTGTGCAATGGATGAGAAAGAAGATTTTTGGAGTGAGTTGGATGAAGTGATGAACAGTGTACCCAAGGGACAGAAAGTGGTGATTGGAGCGGATTTCAATGGACATGTTGGTGAAGGGAACAGAGGAGATGAGGAGGTGATGGGTGGGTATGATGTCAAGGAGAGGAATGAAGAAGGTCAGAGGATAGTGGATTTTGCCAAAAGCATGGACATGGCTGTGGTGAATACGTATTTTAAGAAGAGGGAGGAACATAGGGTTACATACAAGAGTGGAGGAAGATGCACATAGGTAGATTACATCCTAGGCAGAAGAGTTGCTCTGAAGGAGATTGAAGACTGCAAAGTGGTGGCAGGGGAAAATGTAGTTAAGCAGCATAGGATGGTGGTCTGTAGGATGACATTGGAGGTTAAGAAGAGGAAGAGAGTGAGAGCAGAGCCTGCTTTGACAAAGGACCAGCTGGGATATCCACATTTACTCAGGGCCTTTTTGACGTGGTGTTCTTCTGCTTCCCTGGCCTCTGAGTCTGTGGGAATGGTGTTAGCTCTGTGTTGTAGAGTCCTAATGACACCTAGTTTGTGCTCTAGTGGATGGTGAGAGTCAAACCTTAGATACTGGTCCGTATGTGTGGGTTTACGGTACACATCCACTTTCAAATGTCCCCCGTTGACGATGGAAATTTCACAGTCTAAGAAGGCTAGCTTGTTATTTTTCATATCCTCTCTGGTGAACTTGATGTGTTTGTCCACCCCGTTGATGTGGTCTGTGAACTGTGGTACCTCCTGAGATCTGATTTTCACCCAGGTGTCATCCACATATCTGAACCAATGGCTCGGTGGTATTCCAGGATAGGATGATAGAGCCCTCTTTTCCACTTCTTCCATATATAGATTGGCTACTATAGGTGAAACAGGGGAACCCATGGCACACCCATGCTTTTGCCTGTAGTACTGGCTTTTGTATATGAAATATGTTGATTGAAGACACAGTTCCAAAAGCAGGCACACTTGGTCTGCGTTGAGAGAGGTTCTTTTACTGAGAGTGGGGTCATTCTGTAATCTCTTACGTACTACCTCCACTGCTTCAGTCACTGGGACACAAGTGAATAGAGATGTAACATCAAATGAGACCAAGGTTTCTTCTGCCTCCATAATGACCTCTCTCACTTTCTCCACGAAATCCAATGTGTTCTGAATGTGGTGTTTTGAGCTGCCTACCACCGGGTTAAGAACAGCGGCCAGGAACTTGGAGATGTTATACGTGACTGAATTGATCATGCAGACAATGGGTCTTAAAGGAGCATCCTGTTTGTGTATTTTTGGTAGACCATACAGACTTGGTGTAGATTCCCCTGGGTATAATCTGTGGTATGTGGTCCGGTCAATAGCATTGTCCTGAACTAACTGCTTAAGACAATCTATCACCTTTTTCTCCCACTTAAAAACTTTGTCCAGATGAACAGAATCAAATTTCTAGGATTTCCTTACCTGGATTATTGAGCATGCATCGAGACCTGAAATGAAGGGATTGTGTTAAAATAATGCTTTAGTTGCCTCACATTTTTATGCAATCGTTTTGTTCACCCCACTGAATTAAAGCTGAAAGTCTGCACTTCAACTGCATCTGAGCTGTTTCATTTAAAATTCATTGTGGTAACGTACAGAAAAAGGTTGTCTCTGTCCAAATATTTATGGACCTAACTGCATTTCAGTGTTATTGTATATTTAAATTAACACTCCGGCCAATAACAATATTTTTTATGTGTTACACATGCTTATGAATTGAAGACAGGACTCTTGACTAATAAATGAGAAAGAGAGGCAGGTCTTTGATTCAAAAGCACAACTATACTTGAAGGGTTTCCTATTTGTGGACTACTTTCATTTTCTGGAAGTATTAATTTAACAATATTTTAGCTAAAAATACATGGGCTTTGCCTGTCGTGAGCACACGACTGGATGACTTGGTGTGTCGATTTTGCAACGTGAGTAATATTGAGATTTTTTTATAGACATTTTTGATTTTGTTGTCCAGTTTTGGTTACCATTGTCTCCCATTCTATCAGAAACGTTATCTCCATTTCCAGAAAAACATGACTATGTGTGGTAGCATATAAAAATATAATTTTGGGGCATAATATTCCTTTAAATAATACAGTAAATACACATAACTTTTTGCACATTTCCTTTCAAATTCTTTTGCTTTCCCCTTTAATTAGGAGCTACGTTTTTCACTTTATCTTTGCTATTGGAGTTAACATCTTTTTGGTATTTTGACCTGTTTCTCATACTCTGCCATTCATCTCCTGGTCCATTATTCTTTTTTATGCTTTCTCTTTTTAGTCCTCCGGCAGAACAGTGGGTGAGTTGTTAACAACAGAAAGCTCCAACTGAGGGATGCACTGGGTTCAGATGAGACTGCGGTGGGGAAACCTTTGTTACTCCATGGATGTTGCTGGCAGATCCTCGAGAGGTCAGTCAGCAGCTCCTTACTTGGTAATTCAGCTTCTGTCCTTTCTCTCTCTCTCTCTCTCACTCACTCTTGCACTCTTAGCTAGCAAAGTCAACATCTTATTGAACTTCGGCTTCAACCTACTGTTGTTCAACTACTCATCAGGTTTGCCACTTCACAACTTTCTTTCTGGCATATCGAAATCAGAGGCCGCTCACACATGGCAAGATCTTAGTCAAGCTTCAAGTGATTTGCTCCAGATGTTCCTCAATCAAACCTGACCAGGTCAAAATGAAAACAAGCAACTGATTGAGAAACCTGAGTGCATCCAGTGAAAGAGAGGTACTCAGGAGAACTGACTACGTGGTCTGTGATTCTTAGCACACACACTTTACAGACTTGGCATATCGATCTTCAGATTCAGTTGTAAACGTGCTTTGTGAGGAAGAGCTGAGGCATTACAGTGCTTGGAGTAGGTGTGCCACAAAGTTTACCTCAGGATCACTCACTTGGGCTTTTCAGTGGAGACAATACCTCTGATGTAACGAAAGCAAATATTGCAAGAACAGTGTTTAAACAAGATAAAGAGATGTGGAGCACTGAAGTGGCCTGGCCTGAATCGATAACTAGCACAAACATGCAAACAAAATCCAGGACAGTTTAACATTCAATTCGGCTTGACTGCATGTCTTTGCATCATGGGAAGAAGTCAGGATCTCTAAAGTAAATTATCTGAACATGGTGAGAAGAAGCAAACTCCTGCCAGAAAGAACTTCTAGTCAAACACTAAACTTGAACTAAAGCTGCTTTCATATGTTGTGCTCTCATATGTGAGTTTCTCGTTGGTGTTCGGTAAAAACGCTAAGTTGGAGTGGATTTATTTAGTCCACACAGAAACGGTAATTAAAGTTAATCTCACATTTTGTATGTAAATAGAAAGCAAACTAAATGCTTCAAGTGTGTATCATGCTTCTCCAAACACAATATGACCACAAAAATGCTATTTCTTGCTGATCTGTTTTTTTTTGTTTTTTTTTACACTGTTGAATGAGATGACAGGTCAATATATGTCACAACTCCGCTAACTCGAGTAGCATTGATTTACCTGAATTGTCAAACTAACAGCTTCAATTTTCAAGGACCTTCATGTGAAATTACTGACTGAGAAACCACTACTTCTGATCTGTCCCATATATGAGAGCACCATTGAGGAAAGTCCCAAGCTGCTGGGTTGTACTGTCACAGTTCACAATGTCCTCTTGTGAATCATGAGATGGAAGCACTGGGGAAACCAGGATGAGGAGACATCAGCAGCCTGTTCTCTGTGCCTCTCATGAAGGAACCTGAAATGGCTCAGCCCAGACATATCCAAAGGGGTCCACAAGGAAAAAGGAAGCCAGCCAAGTCAATTAAGGTCATGGGGAACACTACAAAAAGGACTGACAACAGCAAGACTGTCCAAAGGTAAGGTAATCTGACAGAAAGACCTCCCCACTCAGTTAACTGGGGGTTGACTTCTTTCAACCTAAAGATGGCGCTACAGATCAGCCTTCTGGTACTTTAGAGACATTTAATGCTTTAGAAAGAGCTGAACTATGATATGATAATTCAATAACTGAATGTGTCAGTGTGAAGGAATAAAAAAAAAAAAAAAGTCTTTGAGCGTGTCTGGAACAGATCAAAAGCCAGGTGGATCTGTTCGTGTACGGTGTCCATAAAAAGTATTCACCTCTTGGCAGTTTTCACATTTTATTATTATACAACATTGAATCCCAGTGGATACATTTGGCTATTTAACACTGACCAACAGAAAAAGACTTTAGTGGAAAAGTGAAAACAGAAAACTCTAATTTAAGCCTAAATTAATTAAAAATATAAAATACTTATGAGAGTAATTATTTAGTGTTCACCTCTTTAATATGACATACCTGAATCAGCACTGGTGCTGCAAATTGGCTTTAAAGTCCTAAAATAAGATCAAAGGTGATCACCGGTCTGGGGTTTCAGTTGAATCGGGGAGGTCCAGCATTGTGGTGAGTTACTATGGTGGCCTAACCTACACAATGAAGACAAAAAAACACTCCACGGTGAGTGAGAAGCACACGTCAGGGATGGAGACAAGAGTGGTGGCTCTGAGGCGAAGGATCTGTGCTGGCATCCAGAAGGTTGCCGGTTTGAATCCCCGTCACTGCCAAAAAGAGATCCTACTCTACTGGGCCCTTGAGCAAGACCCTTAACCTGTAATTGCTCCAGGGGTGCTGTACAATGGCTGACCATGTGCTCTGACCCCAAGGGGTATGCGAAAACTAACAAATTCCTAATACAAGAAATTGTATAAGACGAAATAAAGAACAAAAAAAAAAAAAAATATCCAAGTCACTGAATAGTCCTTGGAATCCAGTGAAATTAATCATCAATTAGGTTATATAGCACCCTGATGTGTGGAGTTCTGCTGAAGCTTTATAACACACTGGTGAGGCCTCTGGAGTACTGTGTGCAGTTTTGGTCTCCGGGCTACAAAAAAGACATAGCAGCACTAGAAAAGGTCCAGAGAAGAGCAACTAGGCTGATTCCAGGGCTACAGGGAATGAACTATGAAGAATTAAACGAATTGGGGCTTTTCAGTTTAAGCAAAAGAAGATTATGAGGAGACATGACTGAAGTGTTTAAAATTATGAAGGGAATTAATATAGTGGATCGAGACTGTTACTTTAAAATGAGTTGGTCAAGAACACGGGGACACAGTTGGAAACGTTCGAGTACATTAAGTACGTTTTTCTTTACACATAGAACCAAAGACATTTCGAATAAGCTACCAACTAGTGTGGTAGACAGTGAGAATTTAGGATCTTCAAAATTCCGACTTGATGTTATTTTGAAGAATAAATTGGACAGGACTGGTGAGCTTTGTTGGGCTGAATGATCTGTTCTCTTCTAGATTGTTCTAATGTTCTAAAGTCAATGCAGCCTAACCATAATCAGAAGTGTGAAGGCAATACACATCCCATGAAGACCACCCCTTCTGGACATGTGACCCAAGAGGAGAGAAGTTCAGTTCATATCCAGTTGTAGATAGAAGAGGAGCTGTACCCTTTGGATTGACCACAAACAACATGAAAAGAAAGACAAACTTGCTAAAAAGACTTTTAACACTAGAATTACCAGAGCCTATGAAAAAACTCGTAGATCCGTCCCACCCTTAATCACTTTGCAGCTCTCCATCAGCGTCTTTTGTCCTGTAAATGTGTCGATAAGCAGCCTGCTATCACATCCCCCACCACCGCAGTTTTCTCAACTCAAGTCTGTTTACCTGCGTGTCAGTTGCTTAGAGTTGTATAGAGTGAGAAGTCAAGCACAATGACACCTTTTATAAATACTATATTGTTATTTGGAACACATGCATTTCATGTGTATTCTGTGTCTACAACAATCTATATAAACACATCGTTAAAACAAACGTTTTTTATGTTTTAATAATAATTGACAAAATGTAGACAGGACGTGTTTAATGTGTGAAGTCTGAAGTCCAAATATCAAATAAGCACTTTTCACAAAAGGTACGAATATAACAGAACAAGTGCGCTTCTATTCAAGAATATAACTGCAGAAAAAGAACCCATGTTAGGGTGCAACACTCACACCCCTTTGATACAATCGCTTCGGTGGTGCAACAGTAACAACTGTTGATTGGTAATCCAAACTTAATGGGTTCGACCCTGGGTGACTCCGTTTTAAGAAGTGAGCTGCTGTTTTTCTTACTATCTTAGAATATAAACATACATTTGATTTGAGTCTGTAACAGCTGGTGTAAATTTATGATACTTGTAAAGGTTATCTTTGTTTTTTTTTTTTTATTCAGTTTTATTCTCGCAGTCGCATTCACGATCGCACCCCCCCATCTGACACTGCTGTTTTCACATAAAGACGCGCTATAACAGAGGTGAACTCAGCGAAGCGATTTAAGGTGGGATGGATCTACGAGTTTTTTCTTAGGCTCTGGTAATTCTAGTGTTAAATGTGATGTCAGTAAGCCTCATGTATTGCTTAAAATGCCTTGCAGACAATTATTGGTTTTCTTGTAAGGACTGCCTGGTTAAGGTACCAGTTCTCTTTCTGGTTGTTGTAGCACCCCCTAGTGGTTACATTATTTTATATAGCATTTTAAACAAATCAAATGAGATCAATTTCATACAATCCATCCATCCATTTTCCAACCCGCTGAATCCGAACACAGGGTCACGGGGGTCTGCTGGAGCCAATCCCAGCCAACACAGGGCACAAGGCAGGGAACCAATCCTGGGCAGGGTGCCAACCCACCGCAGGACACACACAAACACACCCACACACCAGGCACACACTAGGGCCAATTTAGAATCGCCAATCCACCTAACCTGCATGTCTTTGGACTGTGGGAGGAAACCGGAGCACCCGGAGGAAACCCACGCAGACACGGGGAGAACATGCAAACTCCACGCAGGGAGGACCCGGGAAGCAAACCCGGGTCCCCAGGTCTCAATTTCATACAACCAACCACTTAATGATTCTAAAATGGTGAATAAAGTCATCAGAGACCTCACTGGAATATGAAGTAACACCAGTTGTTTCCATCAAAGACAAATATGGAAATGTCTTATTGCCATCAGAATAACAGGACAAAAGATGGATAGAACACTTCAAGACAACCTTGAATGTGCCTTATCCTTCTGCCACACTGGAGTCTGGTAGAGTTTCATCCTGTGAATTTGGGGGAAATAACATCAAGTAAATAACAAAAGCTACAGAAATCACTACATTTTCAATGAACTGATCAAATTTAGTTCACCTCAGAACTTAGAGGCCCTCACTGATCTATTCAACAACTGCTGGAGTGGAAGGGAAGTTCCAAAAGAATGGACCAAGGGGATAAGCGTTGAGTTGCCAACAAAGTGGAACCTTACAGATTGCAACAACTGGTATGGAATAACTCTCCTCAGTGCTGGCAAAATATTTTGTACCATACCCCTGGGACAACTATGTGGGGCAGGAGATATAAATTTGTGGATATCAAGAAAAAGGAAGATTCTGCTCAGAACAAACTTTGATACTCAGGATCATAAAGTAATTGTCCAGACACTGGAGTTTCAACAGGTTGTGACACGGGCCCCTCCACACAACGCGTCCTGCTGCAATGACCAGTTTGCAATGAACCCCATGGCCAAAGACCAATCTGCTGGGTACTTTAATTCAGCCAATGACCTAGCCCCCTTTCTCTTTATCCCCTTTCCTCTAGGACGACCCGATCCTAGTCACGGATCCACAGCCACGGGACCAACCTGACAAGGAGGACTATCAGTGCCTGAACTGAAGAAGGGAGCCAAGACAGAATGACTAACGGAGTCACTGCTTGTTTGCTCAGTCTGTGTGTCGTGGAGTGGTAGCTCCTGCTTTAATAAATATGCTTGCTGTTCCTGTTTTAAGTCAATTAATAAAGTTGTCATGCTGAAGCTGGAGAATGAGCCTCGTCTTTCAGGTCACAAGCTATTATCTATTCATTTTATTGAAAACTTTCAACACTATTCATTGAGACTCACTCTAGAAAACTTGTAGTTTCTATGGTATTCCTGAGCAGTTGGACTTATTCCAAGTCCAACTCCAAGTGTTAAAACAGAAAATGGATTTACTTTGATGCTGTCACCAGAGTGTGCCAAAGATGCATTTTAAACCCCTTCCTGTGTCTTCTGGTGATTGATTTTGTCATGTAAAAAATCTTCAAATTGAACATATTATGGAGCCAAGGACACACAAGGCTGGCTGATGTGGACTTTACTGACAGTTTTGTTGTGTTAGCCAAATCAAAGGAAGTTTTACAAGATCTCACCACCAGACTTCAAAAAGAGGGAGTTGAGCAAAGACTCAGATGGTGGAAACAAAAGTCAAGCAAATTGTGACAGATCCAATAGCAGTAAAGTTCAAAATCGGCAGAAAACCTGTTTGAGAAAGAAACATAGCTTGGCAGTGTGCGGACACGTGACGGGAATGCAGAAAAAAATCTTGAATTTGCCAAGCATTGTCAGCCTTTCAGAGAAAAAAAAAAATCAGAGAGATATGAAATTTAACCTTTCAGTTCAGTTCAGCCACCAAATTACAAATCTACAATTGAATAGTTCTGCACATGCCACTGTATGTCTATGACCCCTAGATCACCATGGCACAAGTGACCTAAATGTTCAAAGTTTTCCATTGGAGATGCCACTGAAATATTCTCAAGATTATGTACTGTGGTCATGTCACTAATAATGAAGTGCACAGAAGAGCCAAAATATGAAAACATGGCAGTGTAAAAAAAGATTCCACTTGTCCCACCACATTTTTCGGTATCTTAAACATCATCATCAATAAATTATTCTGGGAGGTGCTGGCCACTGGTAGCAGGAAACGGGAAGACCAAAACAGATCTAGGAAACAGCAGTCCAAGAAGACCTGAAAACTATGTATAAAATAGTAAGCAGTGAACGAAAGAGTCACCAACCAAAACAGGTGACAGATATTAGTCACCTTATATGCTAAAGGCATGAAGAAGGATTTACTAACTGATTTATTTCTGTCAGCTAGACAGTAGCAGCAAGACAAACATGGGAGACAGCCTTGCTTCACCACGGTGTCGAAGGAGTTCTACTTTAGTAAAGCTGGATAAGTATTCGCTTCTGATATGGTATGGTGGCCCCGAGTTCACGGCCAGGCTCTCCATGTCAGGACAAGAAATGAAGGCTGGCAAGACCCTGAGCATTTTTCTAGTCAATGACAACAGAACAAGCCTGAACGTTTAAAAGATTAACACATTCTCAGCTTTCCCAACTTGCTACAACTACAGTATCTGCTGTCTGATAGCCTGAATGAATCGTTCTGATCTCTGATGGAGTCTACCACTGAACTGTGCCTGCACTGGTACTGTTTTTTCCCCTTGTCAAAAATTTAATTTCTCTGAGGCACTGAAAGAATCAAGTGATGGGTTTTTGGTCCGTAGTGAGCAGAGTCACACAGTTCTGAAGACTTTTTTAGCCACACATTTGTACTGTGAAACTTGCATTCCACCTCGTCCCAAAGGGCCCTATTGAGATTTGGGGAACATGTAGGCCATTGGAGTAAACTGAAGTCACTATCATGTTCATGGAACCAGTTTGACATGATGCAATATAAGTATTCATTTGAAAGAGCACAGAATGTGCCCATAATGGGATGCAGATCATCAGCCACAATGATCGAGTATGTTGTGGCATTCAAATGATCCTTGGTATTAAGAGGTCAATGAGTGCCATTAACCTTCTTCCTATCCTTAAAAGCAGAAACAGACAATAGCAAGGCAAGAACATGTATTGTCAATCTTCAGTCTTCCATGTGCCCACTGTAGCCTGATCTTCCTCGTCTAAAATGCCAGAGAGGTATCATTCCGGTGCTGTAGCCTGCCCACTTCAAGGTGCAACATGTGTTTACTAGATGTCCTTCTACACACCACTGCTGTAAAGAGCAGCTTTTTGAATACTTGTGGCCTTCTCATTTCCTTGAATAGGTCTGGCATCTCATTATTAAGGTGTTTTGTTCACAGAACTGCAGCTCCATGTTTTTTTGGTTTTTCACAGCATTCCCTATATACTTGATGGACTGCAGAATATGAAAATCAACAATCGTATGATGGTCAAAGTCGCATAGGTCACACCTCCAGTGAAGCAACAAGCCAACTCCTTGATCATGTCTGTATGTTTAATATATTGAGTTACAGCGATGGGATTGGTCATTTGTCAGAGTGTCCCGTTTGCTTTACCAAGCCAGTGTACCTAACAAGGTGACAATGACTGTTGGTACATACGTTATACAGTATGGAAATCACATATAACTACGTTACATTCTGAAATCCTCTTAATCCACTTTGGGGTCACGGCGCAGAGTCTATCCCAGTAGCCCTGGCCAGTAAGCCTTTCCATCAGAAGTTCTATCAGTGAAATTGTCCAGCATGGATCG
Source organism: Erpetoichthys calabaricus (assembly GCF_900747795.2). Taxonomy (NCBI): domain Eukaryota; kingdom Metazoa; phylum Chordata; class Cladistia; order Polypteriformes; family Polypteridae; genus Erpetoichthys; species Erpetoichthys calabaricus. The sequence continues at coordinate 162,400,507 of NC_041400.2, forward strand.
AGAGCTGTAAAAGGAAAACTCACACAGATACAGGGAAAGAATGGACAAACCCTACCCAGACATTGAGCAGCTGAGCGATTTGAACCCAGGAGGACTGATTAATGCTATCTGCTATGCCAGTCTACTGTATGTATACAGTGCCCTTGAAAAGTTCTCTGCATGGACATTTTTACATTTTATTTTTTACAACTGTGACGTTTTTGCCACTGATTAACAGAAAGAGAGACTTTAAATCAAAAGAGATCTCTACAAAAGCAGTCAGAATTAATTGCCAATATAAAACACAAAATATTTGATTGTATAAGTACCCCCCGACCCCCGAACCCAACCACAGGGGATGTACAAACCAGTGCGTTTCTTCGTGGGAAAGGGGGAGGGTTACGTCAGAAGGGCATCCGGTGTAAAATTTTGCCAAATCAATATGCGGACAACAATATACATTTCCCTACCGGATCGGTCAAGCCCCGGGTTAACAAAGACTGCCACCAGTACTGTTAGGCAACAGGGTGCTGGCAGAAACTGGGCTACTGTTAGCCGAAGAAGAATAAGAAGGGATTGGTGGGAGATGTGTGCGGAGGTAGGAGGAAGGTAAAGAGAGTGGAACGGAGGGTAGGAACTTTGTTGGCAGTATGACTGGTAAGGGGAGAGAGTTAGATATGATGGAGAGAAGGAAGGTTGATATATTGTGCATGCAAGGGACTAAATGGAAGGGGAGTAAGACCAGGTGGATTGGAGGTGGATTCAAATTGTTCTATCATGTATTCTGGAGGTGAAAAAGAGTGTCAGACAGAGTAATGATTATGAAGCTGGAAATTGGAGGTGTGATGATGAATGTTGTTAGTACATATGCCCCGCAAGTTGGGTGTGCAATGGATGAGTAAGAAGATTTTTGGAGTGAGTTGGATGAAGTGATGAACAGTGTAACCACGGGACAGAAAGTGGTGATTGGAGTGGATTTCAGTGGACATGTTGGTGAAGGGAACAGTGGAGACGAGAAGGTGATAGGTAGGTATGGTGTCAAGGAGAGGAATGAAGAAGGTCAGAGGATAGTGGATTTTGCCAAAAGGATGGATATGGCTGTGGTGAATAGGTATTTTAAGAAGAGGGAGGAACATAGGGTTACATACAAGAGTGGAGGAAGATGCACACAGGTAGATTACATCCTATGCAGAAGAGTCAATCTGAAGGAGATTGAAGACTGCAAAGTGGTGGCAGGGGAAAGTGTAGTTAAGCAACATAGGATGGTGGTCTGTAGGAGGACGTTGGAGATTAAGAAGAAGGAGGAGGAGGAGAGTGAGGGCAGAACCAAGGATCAAATGGTGGATGTTGAAAAAGGAAGACTGCAAGGTTGAGTTTAGGGAGAAGGTGAGACAGGCACTGGGTGGTAGTGAAGAATTACCAGACAGCTGGGAAACTACAGCAGATGTAGCAAGGGTGACAGCAAGAAGGGTGCTTGGCGTGACATCTGGAAAAAGGAAGGAGGAAAAGGAAACCTGGTGGTGGAATGAGGAAATACAGGAGAGTATACAGAGGAAGAGGATGGCAAAAAAGAAGTGGGATAGTCAGAGAGATCCAGAAAGTAGACAAGAGTACAAGGAGATATGGTGCAATGTGAAGAGAGAGGTGGCGAAAGCTAAAGAAAAGGCGTATGATGAGTTGTATGAAAGGTTGGACACTAAGGAGGGAGAAAAGGACCTGTACTGATTGGCTAGACAGAGGGACCGAGCTGGGAAAGATGTGCAGCAGGTTAGGGTGATAAAGGATAAAGATGAAAACATACTCACAAGCGAGGAGAGTGTGTTGAGCAGATGGAAAGAGTACTTTGAGAGGTTTATGAATGAAGAGAACGAGAGACAGAAGAGGTTGGATGATGTGGAGATAGTGAATCCGGAAGTGCAACGGATTAGCAAGGAGGAAGTAAGGACAGCTATGAAGGAGGATGAAGAATGGAAAGGCCGTTGGTCCAGATGACATACCTGTTGAAGCATGGAGGTGTTTAGGAGAGATGGCAGTGGAGTTTTTAACCAGATTGTTTAATGTAATCTTGGAAAGTGAGAGGATGCCTGAGGAGTGGAGAAGTGTACTGGTGCCGATATTTAAGAATAAGGGGGATGTGCAGGACTGCAGTAACCACAGGGGAATAAAATTGATGAGCCACAGCATGAAGTTATAGGAAAGTGTAGTGGAAGCTAGGTTAAGAAGTGAGGTGATGATTAGTGAGCAGCAGTATGGTTTCATGCAAAGAAAGAGCACCACAGGTGCGATGTTTGCTCTGAGGGTGTTGATGGAGAAGGTTAGAGAAGACCAGAAGGAGTTGCATTGCGTCTTTGTGGACCTGGAGAAAGCATATGACAGGGTGCCTCGAGAGGAGCTCTGGTATTGTTGGAGGAAGTTGGGAGCTGCAGAGAAGTACGTAAGAGTTGTACAGGATATGTACGAGGGAAGTGTGACTGTGGTAAGGTCTACGGTAGGAGTGATGGATGCATTCAAGGTGGAGGTGAGATTACATCAGGGATCAGCTCTAAGCCCTTTATTTGCAATGGTGATGGACAGGTTGACAGATGAGATTAGACAGGAGTCCCCGTGGACTATGATGTTTGCTGATGACATTGTGATCTGTTTAAATACTTGGGACCAACAGTACAAAGTAATAAGGATTGTGGAAGAGAGGTGAAAAAGAGTGCAGGCAGGGTGGAATGGGTGGAGAAGAGTGTCAGGAGTAATTTGTGACAGACGGGTATCAGCAATAGTGAAAGGGAAGGTCTACAGGATGGTAATGTGACCAGCTATATTATATGGGTTGGAGACGGTGGCACTGACCAGAAAGCAGGAAACAGAGCTGGAGGTGGCAGAGTTAAAGATGCTAAGATTTGCATTGGGTGTGACGAGGATGGAAAGGATTAGAAATGAGTACATTAAAGGGTCAGCTCAAGTTGGACGGTTGGGAGACAAAGTCAGAGAGGCGAGATTGCATTGGTCTGGATATATGCAGAGGAGATACGTGGAGTATATTGGGAGAAGGATGCTAAGGACAGAGCTGCCAGGGAAGAGAAAAAGAGGAAGGCCTAAGCGAAGGTTTATGAATGTGGTGAGAGAGGACATGCAGGTGATGGGTGTAACAGAGCAAGATGCAGAGGACAGAAAGATATACCGCTGTGGCAACCCCTAATGGGAGCAGCTGAAAGAAGAAGTATCTCCTACCCAACCCACCCATCTATCCATCAAGCCAGTATTCAGCAAAACCACCTTTGAGCAGCCAGGACATCCTTGAGTCCGTGTCCACAGGTCTCTCTCTATTAGCTTTTTAGTTCTGGATACTGCATTTTCCCCCATCCATTTTTGTTATTCTTTGCAAAATTGTTCAAGTTCTGCCTGGGTGCATGGAGATTGTCAGTGAACAGCCTTTGTCAAGTGTGACCACAAATCTTCACTTGGATCGAGAGCTGGACTCGGCCACTCCAGGAGATCAACAGTGTTGTTTTTAAATCATTTCTGTGTAGTTTTGGCTTTATACTTGCGGTTGTCGTTTTGCTGGAAAAAAATCCTCTCCCAGGGGACAGGTTTCTTGCAGATTACATCCTGTTTTCCTCCAGGATTTCCCAGTATATTGCTGACGAGAAACATCGCCACATGCTTTAGGGTGGGGATGGTATGTGTTTGCTAATGTGCAGTGTTTAAAGATAGCATTTAGGCTGATAGTCAAAAGGGTCAATTTTTGTCTCATTAGACCACAGAACCTTCTCGCACCAGACCTGTCTCTCTCATCATGTGCCTTCTAGTAAACCTGAGCCATGATGTCATGACTGGTGAAGTGCTCTGTCAAGTGTTACCTGCATCGTCGCTCCAGTCTCTGCCACTTGTTACTTCTGCAGAGTTCTCATAGGTCTCTTGTTGGTCTTCCTCACTAGTCTTCTATTAGCGGGGGGGGGGGGGGGGAGGAAAAGTAAAAGGGACACTATTTTGCCGATATGCTCGCCTTGCTTCTGTAGCAGCCGCTAAGCGAGTGACTCTTTCTTCGGAGGTTTCGTTTTGCCAACATGCTGGCCTCGCTTGTGTATCCTCAGAGGTGGAGCCCTTAGCCTGACTTCACCTCTCACTTCTGGGACGGATAAGACACACACACACTTCCACCTCTAGACATTTATATACAAGACATTACTGCCTAATCTTTTTTTGTAACTTTCTCTTTGATATCTTGCAAAGCACTTTGAGTTAAATGTTATTGTTCTCTGAACATTTTCTACCACTGCTATCTCTTTGTCGCCTAAAGACCACAACTGCACACAGTGCTCCAACTCCAGGTGAGGTCTAACCAGTAGCACTAGGACTCCTAAATCTTTCTCATAAGGTGTACTTCCAATTTTCAGACTTCCCATTGTGTATTCAAACCTGGTATTAGTTCCTACATGTAAAACAGTCTGTATGATGTCTAGAACATTCCAAAAATAAGGCTTCTTTCCTAATGCTTTCCAGATCAATCCAGTCGTCCTCACAAAGATGGGGTGTGTTGTCCAACTGAAGAGGACTTTCATTTAATTTCCATTTGACATAAACGGCAACCCCCATCCTCTTTTTTTTTTTTTTTTTTTTTTTTTTTAAGCAGGGATAGACAGAACAGAAAAAGCTTTTTTTTTTATTTTTTTATTATTATTGCTATGATATAATTATGCTCAGCTACATACAACTCCAACTCACTTGATTTATTTTTCATACTTCTAGCATTAAGACAAGCCACTATCAATTACACTTATTTTACTTTTGCACTTAATTTGGTTTACTATGCATTTTTATTCTTACACTATTATTATTTGGCTCTTCATGTACAGTCCTTACCTACTCATATACCTCCCCAACTACAGTAATTGGTTCCACTAGGGTTCAAATATAACCCATCACAGCAGCACAGGTGCCACTTGTTCTAAAAGGAGTCCTAACATCTCATAAACCTGTTCCCTTCTATCCTACACCAAGATCTGAGCCACACATTAAGCCTTCTAATCTCCTCAGTCTTCCATGGACTGGCACGTGACACAACTAGAACTTCAGAGAAGACTGCTTTGTCAGTTCCGCTCCTCAGCCTGGCACCTAATCATTTAAATCTGGATTGCAGAACTAGCACACTGTCTTCATGTATGTCATTTGTTCCAACATGGACAGTGACAACTGGGTCCACCCCTGCTCTGGCCAAGAGCCTATCAACTCTACCTCTCCATTTCTGGAGCAAACTTGCATTTCACTACCCCTAATGATCATGTCCCACACTATCACAACCTCTGTCTTTCTGGGAATTGGTTTTGAGGGGGCTCATTGGTGCTCCTCATGCCTGCCTACCACCTCAGAGTCTTCAGAGACACCATCTAGCTCTGCAGAGACCTGAAAATGGTTTGACACTTCAGATTCTGGGGTTGATACGCTCAGACATTGTGCACCCTTTGTCTTCTGACTGTGATCCATCTAGCTCTCTACCTGTATGGTTTGGAGTCTCCTCTCACACCACCTTAGCACACTATCTGTAAAGGACACCTGAACCAGTTCCTCCAATTCTCTACTACAATGCAGGACAGCCAAATCCCCTTCCAATATAGTGTCTCTGAGCTCGATGTGCTGGATCAGCTGGCCTCTCTTGCAAACGTAGCTTTCAAGGAGGACCGACTCCACCAAGCCATAAACAGGACTTGCACTGCACTGGCCTCACTTTCAAAAATTTGACTTTGGATTACTAAACTGCTTAACTCTAAATCTACCTTGACAAAAAGAACAAAACACACTTTGAGGCATCTAGAGCTTCTTATGCCACCAGTTCAGACGCCATGAGGAGACAGAACAGGATGACATAACATGTGCTTGTTTTCAAAGAGTGGTGAACAGAATGAGTGTGACATTTATAATGGTGTCTAACATTCCAAATACACTAATTTGTTTGTTTGTTTTTTTAGGGTGGGTCTCTCTGTTGTCCACCCTAACTAAGAGCAGAGAGTGTCAAAGTCCACATTTTTTTTTTTTTTTTTTTTAATTGGGAAAAATCAACCCCCAATCACAAGGGGAGTATAAAAATATGAAAAACAGAAACTAACTCGAACGGTAGATCTCACCTTGTGTTTGACTACAGATGGTATACTCAGGTGTTTAAGAGCCTCAAACTGGCCTCATTACATTCCTGCACTGCCAATGTGAAAAGAGGCAGAACTTTTAGTAAAAAGACATGGAGAGAAGAAAGCATTGTAGCCTTTTATCAGTGAGATCAATGAACATTAAACGAGAAAGCACAATATGACTAAGTAAAAATGGACGACAAAAAAAAAAATTAACAATTCAAATTCAAAACTCGAAAACAGGTGGAGAAAAGGTTCCTCTAAATTGTAAACTCAAAACTTTCATAACATTCAGTGCCAGATGAGCTCTTCCTCTGACTCGCCTCCCGCCTTTCACCTCAAGAGGCCACTGCCAGGCAGACCCTTTACAACCCATCCTGGGAACACCTCAGGGCCATTAAAAGTCCTGCCAATCAAAAAGATATTCCTAATAATAATAGGCCAGCAACCATGGGTATCCCAATTCTGGTGGACTCTCCTGGTCTTCCTCCTTCTCCCTTAACTCAGTACCCTTAGACTCTCTAAATATATACAGCACAGTGCCCCAGCTGCCATTTGAAGAGTATCGGCTACCATTATGTGGGTAACTCTTACAATATGGACCCCTACCTGGACCTCCTGCTACCATGCGTCACCTCAATGTTGTTTCTGCCTACTGCAACTCATGTCACAGTATTAATGAATACTTTTTATAGTAGTTGAATTGATGGAAAAATTATATTTTGCATACTTTTGTATAAAGTCACATGCATTTCATATGTGTCAGAGAGAAGGATAAGTATAGCATAGCACTGTGAGTGAATTAGCACGAGACTGTGTGAGATATCACACCTCTCGATGGTTCACTTCTTAACTCACCAATTAGCGAGCAGGCTAAGCTGGCCACGTGCGTTCAGGCCTTGGTGTGTTTGTTCTTATACCTTATAAAGATACCCAAGAAGAAGAATAAAAAATACACTGGCAGAGTTATCATCTAGGGGCTAACACACCCAAATCATAAACTGAAGATGCCAAAAAACAAAAAAGGTACCTGCCACAAACAAATAGACATCACAATAATTTAATAAAGGCGTTAACTGTGATCACTGGCTTAGCTGCTGCAAATAGTGAATTTGAAACCCCAACTCTCCCATCATACACTCTTCAAACTTAACTATATATAGAACTAGCACCATAATCAGAGATGAGACTTGGCCCCTAATATCCACTAAAACCACCGATGCACCCGCCCAAAACCACTCAATCTACATACTCATCCTCACCCACTGTGACAAGCTCTGGGTTGTGGCCATAAAACAATTTGTAGCACAACTGCCCAAAGTTGGGTTTCTATGCTGGATTGCTAAGCTTACTCATCTTGACAGGGTGAAGTACTCTGCAATATGGGAAGAACTTGGAGGAGAACCCCCGTTTCTGCTGATCAAGCACAGCCAACTAAGGTGAATGGGGTAAGCCATTTTTAAACATCGTTATTTCCATTCTGTCTATTTATTTATCGAACTTGGTGTTTCATCCTGAGTGAATCAGGGTAGGGCTTGTGTGTCTGCTGCAATTTCCCATTTAAATTCACAAAGTACTGTGGAAGATTCATTTTAGGGTAACATAGCATTCATCTTAAAGAAATAGCATAAAGGTTTAATAAATGTCAGAAATCTGTTCAGGCACACCAGGAAACCTGATAAAGGTCAAGTGAACAACAAAAATGTCCACTGAAATATAAGAATTGGTTTAGGAAAAATGCTGACATGGTCAAGTAAATAATGTACCAGAAGAACGGTCGATGTAATCTACAAAATGTACTGAAGGATGACTAAGAGATGACTAAGAACTGAGCAGATGTCCTGTAAATGAGAATGGACAGTTGTTATACGCACAGAAATTTCAAGAGTGGTGGCGCAACTCAAAGGTACTGTATAAGAACCACCAGACTATAATATAACAGACGTTTGGTTCATTGGTTTACATACAAATGATTTAAATAATCAAAGTAAAATGTATGCATTGATTGACAGTGTATGTAAATTCAGTAGTTTATAAAATGAACCTCCATTCTTTGTTTCCTCTGACCAGGCTGTAACAGACTGCTTTTGAACAATGCTCCCTCCAAGGCATTTTGCCGAGGAGTAATTAAAAGATACAATGAACTGCTTTTCTTGTGCCCGATTACTGAATTGTCCTGTTAGAGGATGTTTGTTTCTTTAACAAGATGTTAAATTTCAACCACAGTACGTATGAGTGTGTGTGTCTAGGTAGAATGAGCCACTGAGGAGATAACAGGCTAGGTATAGGCTAGATAGGTAGGAGGATTACTTCTCCATCTTAGTTGATCTGGGAGCATACGAGAACTCTCAGGAGGAGAGGGAAACTGTTGTTGAGGTTAGGGTTGTCAGGTTAAGCCAACTACTGTAAGCATGCTGCTGTCACACAAAAGATGACCACAATGAACTGGTTATTTTTGAATTTACAAGCTAAGAAAAGGGATTGGAAAATTAAGAAGCCAGATCAATGATGTAGTCCATTTATAATCCAGAAACACTGCAAAGAAATCTGGCTGCTACCACGGTTGTCAGTGGACCGAGCACACCGGTGGTGTAGCTTAGCTTACGGACTCTGTCTTGGGTGTGCCACTTAACCGTCTATCAGAAAGGTCAGGCGGTCTGTGACACCCTTCTGTACTCCATCATAGTGTGGCTTGTCCTTTTCAGAGCTGTGTCATTAACAGAGTCACAGGACTAGACAGTGAGGCACATTTTAAGGGAGACTAGAAGTGCCTTCATTCTGATTAGGGGTGTTGTTACAGATGCCCATAACCAGACCAGTTATCCACACTAAATCTTATGAATGGCATTTTTGTGGGTGGGCACTTGTTAGTATGAATTTCCTATTAATCAGAAGCCAAACTGGAGTTAACTAAAAAACAGCCGAGAACAAACACGTTAGCATTTTGAACACCAGTGGCTGCTGTAGTCATATTAATATATATTCAGATATTAATTGAATGCTATACTCTAATAGAGCAGCAAACACCACCACTGTAGAGCATCACCAAGGCCGCATGAGCTGTTCAAATACCACAGATGCATGCGCACGCAGAGTAAAGATAAAGAAAAATAGCCACATGTGGAGCCCCTCAACATACGCATTCAGTTTAACTTGTGTAGGATGTTCTTGGCCCACATCATTCACAGTAAACAGACTTGGCACTTGCCAGGCTCTGCTTGGGGTCTCATTCACAGGCTAATACTAGCACAGGCTCTGTTCCTACCACTTGTTAACTGCTTTATAATAACGGATTGGAGGCAGAGCCCTTTCCAATCTTGTCAGTAATAAAGAGTGCAGGAGTGACTTTAGTGCACTTTCTAATATCCACACTCACTTTTGGAAAATGATTCTCTCTGCTGCATAATTATCAACAATATTAACGACTTTTGCTTGTTTGTACACACGAGCTCCAGCCGAACATAACGCTGCGGTATCCCATGTGCCAAGGAACCAATCCGGACATGAAATGTAATCATGGCTGCTAGAAAGGGGTATTTCAATCCAAAAATATAACACTTATTTAACTTTGTGAATTCACAAGTACACTCGTACACACAAGAGTAAGTCTTCAGATATTGCTTTCTCCACCAGCAGCAGTGGGCTCAGAGCTGGAAAATTCAAACCCAAGATGGCAATTCATCACAAGATGACATCACTCATTGGTCAGGGGACAGGTTGGTGTTGAAGGTCTTTGATTAGAAGCTGAAGAGAACTTGGAGATGGACATGAGGTGAACATGTAAAGAGCACGCGGGCAGTGGCTGAGGCACCAGTGAGTGAATATGTGAGGCAACAGTAAATTTTGGAAAAAGTTTGTTTGGGTTTTGAATGCGCAGTGCATATAGGAAAGTGAACTGTCAGCCACACTTTAAACTTGTAGCATCGGTTACCACAAGTCACAAATTCTGAAGACACTATCCTAATGATGAGCGAACAAAATGTCGATGGCAGTAACAAACTAAAATGGTAGCCAAAATAACTGTCTGCACTTGTCATAATTTTGTTTGGGCTGGCTGTACAGCTGTCCCCATGCACATGCGAAACACGGTGTGCCTGTGGTCACAGCGCTGACATGTTGACGTTGCTCAGTTTCTCTAGTTGTTTTCTTGGAGTAAACATGGCAGCTCCGCTTTCTGTTTGTGCCAAATAAGAGCAGTGATCCCCCTTTCATGGACTGAAGGTTTACCGGGGTCTGAAATCCACAGAAGACTTTCTGCACAATATGGAGATTGTGTTTTACTAAAGCAGAGTGTGTATGAATAGACCAAAAAGGTCAACACTGGTTGGATAAGTGTTACACATGGAAGAGGAGGAGGAGGAGTGGGACACCTGTCCACTTCCACTACCGATATCATCAAGCAAGTCTGTACTAGGATTCTGATGAACTGCCGCGGCCCCCTGGTACACCTTCAGCCCATAAAAAGCAGATGACTGCTTGTTGCTCTTCTTTGGTACGGCCATGTTTACTCTTAGGAAATAAGAGAAACTGAGTGATCAAGGGCAAAGCTTGGCAATCGTGACATCAGACACACCACGTGTGCAGGGAAGTCTGTGCGACCAAGCAAAGTTACTACAGATGTGCTGATAATTATTGACTGACCTTCATATATATTAACATTTTTTAAAATACAAGAGAGTACTCTTCTCATTTAAAAAAACAAATAAAATAATGGACAGGCCTAGCAGACTTATAGTAATGGACCCCTAAAACCCACCCAGAACAAAGTGTCTGGCCATAACACAAAGCTGAAACTCTCCGTAATCGCTCTGGACCGCACGTTCTTGGCCCACTAAAACAGAGGGATTCCATCTTACATTGATAAACGAGATTTAGGTCAGGCGTAACTAGCTGAGTTCAGAGCAGTCACCAGTGTCCTTTCATGATGTAATGGGCCCTACTAGACGCTTATTGCAAAGAAGTCCTATGTATTACAAATCCATTCCAAAGCAAGTCCTTTCTGTGTTGAGTGTTCCCGAGCTGGCTGGCTGCGCCGAGATGTCTTCTGCCTTGAGCCCAATGCTGCCTCTGACGGCCTTTAACTGGACTAAGTGGGACTCACCATCAATGGACAAACACTGAACAGGACTTGTTCCTCAAGCAGTGCACACTTATTTGCCAATGGACTATTTTTTCTGCTAATTCATATTGCAAGAAGCCTAAAAACGTAGTATGTAAAGATTCTGTTGTCCGTTTGATCAGCTTTACACTTTTCCGTGTGAGTTCTTTATTATTGCAGAAGCAAAATTTCTCCAGTGCACTAAAACAGAGGTAATGAAAAACTGGAGACTGGACAACAGATATTCCATTAAACTGCAGACGGATTATTTCTTTATCAGCTGTAAGCCATAAAATTTTGGGAATAACCAGAAATTTGAGGAGTGGCTGGTAATGGTGGGGGTTAAAGCCTACTGTATAATTGAATTTTTATATTAATTAGTGGGTTAGCATGAGTCCCTTGGGCACTGCAATAAAAAACGACTGGTTTAACATTAATGTGTCTTCCAGATTAATTGCAGCACTGATTAGCGACAAGCAGAACTGCAATATAAGATGTCTTTCGAACATTCACAGTCAGAGCATTGATATGCCTGCCAAGACACAGAAATCCACAATGAATACATTTGTGTCAAGGGGAGAGTTATAAAAGTGCCGTGTGTATATATAAATACCTACACGTACACATATGGACAGGGAATTTCTTATTCCTCCATTCCGATGGCACAGTACACCACCACTAGGGGATGCTGTTACACCATAGTTCCTCATTTTAAGCTACACAAGAATACAATTGGGAGACTCAAGCTTGTCAGGAGGTTAAAGTCGAGTCTTAAAGACTTCATAATTTCCCCTGTATCTTTACTAGAAGTATGTGAGTAAACTTTTTAATTAGGATTACTGTATGAATAACTGACAGGTAACTTATGTTTTAACTAATTGCATGCACTGGGATATCCTTCATTCTGTGACCGTTAGCAGTTCAAATTAAAAAGATGACAAGCAAAGGAATTTGCATGAAATCAGTGGAGTCTGACCTGCTGCGTATATCAAATGGGGCTCTTCAGTAACACATGAAGGTAATCCACACCAATGCCATGTGTTCCAGGAACAGGACTGGCGGAGTGTGGCCTGAAAACAGAGAGAGAGAGAGAGAGATAAACTGGACATTGATGTAAATCAAAAGCATGTCTGTTCGCTCAGTGTTGTTAAATAAGGCAGGGGTGCAAGTATGGAGTGCGGCACAGGACGGTCAAGGAAAACACAGTTATGCACTAAGTAAAGCCATACAGTAAAATCTGCAGTTTCTATAGCATCTTTCGTAGTTTGTCCAGTCAAACACAAATTCACTAAGCAATCGGCATATAAAGTAGCATTCACAGAAAACTAGGAATTTGAGCATCTTTGTATAGTTGGTCTATTAGTCAAGTAAAGTCGTGGCCAAATGTTTTGAGAATGACACAAGTATTGATTTTCACAAAGTTTGCTACTTCAGTGTTTTTAGATCTTTTCGTCAGATGTTTCTATGGTATACTGAAGTAGAATTACAAGAATTTCATAAGTTTCAAGGCTTTCATTGACAATTACATTAAGTTCATGCAAAAAGTCAATATTTGCAGTATTGGCCCTTCTTTCTTTTTCAAGACCTCTGCAATTTGCCCTGGCATGCGGTCAGTCTACTTCTGGGCCAAATCCTGACTGATGGCGGCCCATTCTTGCATAATAAATGCTTGGAGTTTGTCAGAATTTGTGGGTTTTTATTTGTCCACCCGCATCTTGAGGATTGACCACAAAGTTCTCAATGGGATTAAGGTCTGGGAGTTTCCTGGCCATGGACCCAAAATTTCGATGTTGAAGCACTTAGTCATCACTTTTGCCTTATGGCACGGTGCTCCATCATGCTGGAAAAGGCATTGGTCGACACCAAACTGTTCTTGGATGGTTGCTCTTGATGGATGTTTTGGTACCATTCTTTATTCATGGCTGTGTTCTTAGGTAAATTTGTGAGGGAGCCCACTCCGTTGGCAGAGAAGCAACCCCACACATGAATGGTCTCAGGATGCTTTACTGTTACTGATGGTAGCACTCACCTTTTCTTCTCCGGACAATGTTTTTTCAAGATACACCAAACAATTGAAAAGGGGATTCATCAGAGAAAATGACTTTACCCCAGTCCTCAGCAGTCCAATCCCTGTACCTTTTGCGGAATATCAGTCTATCCCTGATGTTTTTCTTGGAGAGAAGTGGCTTCTTTGCTGCCCTTCTTGATACCAGGCCATCCTCCAAAAGTCTTCGCCTCAGTGTGTATGCAGATGCACTCACACCTGCCTGCTGCCCCGATCCCGCAGCTGCATCAACTTTAGGGGGCTGACTTGGCACTTGCTGGACATTCTTGGGCACCTTGAAGCCTTCACAACAATTAAACCTCTCTGTTGTAACACAATGAGCATGACACAGTGATCTCCAGCCTCGTCTTCGTCAGCACCCTCACTTGTGTTAACAAGAGGATCACTGAAATGTCAGCAGGTCCTTTTGTGGCAGAGTTGAAATGCAGTGGAAATGGGTTTTTTGGGATCAAGTTCATTTTCATGGCAAAGGGGGACTTTGCAATTAATTGCAGTTCATCTGATCACTCTTCAGAACGTTCTGGAGTACAGTATATGCAAGTTTCCATCATAAAAACCGAGGCAGCAAACTTTCTGAAAATTAATATTTGTGTCATTCTCAAAACGTCTAGCCATGACTGTAGGACTAAAGCCAGCAGCACACCACACAACTTCTAATTGGGGGGAGGGGGGGGGGGATTGGGGGGTGGGGAGTCAACCTTGGGGACTCCAGTTGCTGATCATCACCTTGAAGATGTCAGATTACTCCGAATTGTGGGGCATGACAATGCAACTCTGACAACTTTCCAGCACAGTCTGGCTAACTACATGTTGACAACTTAAATGTGATGTCTGGCAGCACCAGCGCCTCTATGAATGCTGTCCAGGTATGCAGAGTCCAGCTTCAGCTGAGGCTGTCAAACTATACAATTGGTAGACACAGTAGCATGGTGGGACGGTCTCCGATTCACTAAGATTATGAAAATGAAGCTTTTGTTTTCAGTCACAAGGAACAATAGTGTAGTATGATGGAGCCGTTAGTAACACAAACGGCCTCCGAGGTGGTCTTATGTAGCAGTGAGTGACTGATACTGCCAGATGTAAAGGAGCCTGACAGGCAGCATGCTCAGACAGCAGATTTAAATGCACTTATTGACTGTAGACCGTATGCATTCAAAGGTGCTCAAAAACAGATGGCAGCTACAAGCGCAATTACAAAAGCATTTTCAACCCACATACAACCACCACCTAAAAATATGAAATAGGAGAATCCATTCATTGTCTGTTCTTTAACTACAAGGTGCAGAGTTCCTCCAAGGCAGGCCCATGTAGAGCACCAATATGGTGCAATTATCACACAACTGTCTTATCATTTTCACTCCAATTAAACTTTTCAACACGGACTCAGTTTTGTCAGTCACAATAGTGGAATTAGACCACTGGGTCACAAAATACATGTGTGTCCCCCCCACCCAGACAAAATGGCTGTAAATCACTGGAAAGAAAGTGTATACGGTTTTTGAACTTATTCACGTCCAATTTACCTAAATCTTCTGACACTGTAGAGCCACCATGACACTGAAGAGGGCAGATCTGTCACCTGGATATACTGTGCGCTGCTCGAATGGACCAATCAGCATGCTGTTGAATCTGCACAATCTCATAAGTGGATGTTAATTTAATTTGCGAGTTTACAGTGCATGGGGAGGTTCCTGGGATAGGCTACAGCCAGTGTGACCCTACAATAAATTAAACTTGTTTAAACATTGCAAAATACAAAACGTTTAGCACCAACAACAGAAACAAGCAGTCTAATTAAGATCATCAGTTAAATTTTGGATTTAGAAATTGGGTTATGTCACCCTGCAGCCAATACGGAATGCCACAACCAAGTGAGCACACGTGCCATCCTTCTCCTGCTAAAAATCACACTATGACCGTGGGAATGTTGCAATTTGAATAATCTGAGTGCTTACAGTACTTTAACAAAAAGATGGGCTTTTTTATTTTAAATTGCCAGTTCAAAGCATTAATATAGGAATTAGTATAGGAATGTCCAGTCATTTATCACTACATACCACGAAGCTAGATTTACTTTTTGTTTTTCGGGCTCCTGGCCATCATGTATTACTCTCGCCATAAGGGATTTCTAAATCCACATTTATAAAAGTGCAGCCAGTTGAGGATTAAATCTGAAAGGATTAAGCCCCTATCACACTACGTGATTTTTCCATCAATTTTCAGTTAGAAACTTCATTTATTTAATTTTAGCGAGCCATTGGCAGTTGTGGCACACTCCCATGACCCCCAGTTGTATATTCGGCCATCCCAACAATTCTGTTTGATCAATGTGCGAATAACCCCGACAAAATTAAACAAGTCATAGGGCAGGCTCTGTGTTTTAGAACTCCGAAGAGAGGCCTGTCTGATATTTTGGGTGATGTACCACACCTTTAAAGCATTCGTACAACACCGGCTCTATCAAGCAGCATGTCACTGCGGAAAAAGTGGCAAGCTCACAAGGCCAGAGAAATGTGAAACTGTGGTGGAAAGTCATCAGAGTCCTGTAATTATTGGTCATCGCCTGTGATTTCTAGTTGTGTAATTTGACATCCTCAGGGAACAAGATCAGAAAGGGCAGTTGTCAAGTTTGACAGCCCCCCACCTAGGAGATGTGCGATGTCATGCCGGGCTTAGTTGTGTGGCTGTGACACTGTGGATTATAGCTTTCCTTTTGATTTTCCTTCAAATTGTATCAATTAAAGAAATAATGAACTTATTAATGCCTAATTAAATTTCTTGCTACCGTCCATCGTTGTAGCTTAAGCAATACTTTAACTCTTTCAGGGCTGATGTCGACTTTCGTCAAAAGGAGGAGTTGACGATGGCAATCAACTGTAAACTGTGACAAAACCAACTGTTATGTTTTAGTTGGACTCTCGTTGCCTGAAGGAACATTAGATTGATTGGTTTGACCGAGATTTCCTGCGCTCGTGTGAGTACCAAGGCGCACACAACGGCAACAATGAGACTGACATCTGGCGAGAGATCAAATCGAATGCGTAAAGCAGAATACTCCACAGATGACATTTTGCCTATTATCTCTGAACTGGACTATGACTTGTTGGTACTCCGATTTTGATACAAGGGGCTGAAAACGAATGTGAGGTTCCAGCTTCAGCTGATTGGTCTCCAGCTAATCGTGGTACTGACAATGTTCACCAGGTAGAACTGCCACGTAACAATGATAAGAGGTAGAAACCACATTACAATGCACTGCAACCGTGATCGCTGCTGCCCCAGCCACATGAAGACAGCCTGGCAGCAAACCTGCCACACATTCTTCACTGCATGCAGCAACAGATGTTTTACGTTGATTTCTGTGCGAAACCATTGCTTTTCAGAAACTATTTTTTGGAAAAAATATTCAGCCCTCAAAGAGTTAAGACCGACTTCCCATAAAGCATAATAAAATCCAAGACTGGTTGAAACATGTTACCAGGCCGTTAACACGTTTAATAGTACTGCCACTCACCTCTAGACTATTCTGCTTCTTCCTGTGAAAAAGCAAAGGTTTTAACAATAAGAAGATGAAGCTCATTAGCAAAGGATCACAGTACCAGAGCTAAAGTATCAAAATGTTAAAAAAAACAACATCTAAACCATAAAGACGCGCATAGAAATTCAAGAACCAGAAACATCCTGGAGTCTTTGTTGTTCTTAGTGAATCGTATCCACAAGCTCAGATGATCAGGAGATGCCAGACACCGACTTTTCTGCAGTTGCTTAAATCAGCGGGTCTCAAGATCAGTCCTGGGAGTCTGCAGGTTTTGTTCCAAACAGTTTAATAATCAGCGAGTCATTTTCATCCTAAATTGATCTCATTGTTTAATTAGCTGTCATTATTAATTCTTATTTTGCATTCAGGAAGCTGCATTAGTGTTAGTTGTATATTTATAAGAAATAAAGGAAGCAAATGCCACAAAAGTATCCAAATAATGTGATTTTAAGTAAATGACAAAATAAAGACATTTAAAAGCAAAAAATGAATTCCTGTGCATGTAATATGTACATTCCTGCTTCATTCAATAAAATTTCACAGCCAGTTTATAATTTTGATATTAATATAAAAAAATTAATGTCGAAGTCCAATTATTATAGGAGTTGGTTGGAATGAAACCTGCAGCCTCGGGGGGCCTACAGGACTGAACTTGAGAAGGACCGGCTTACACAACGTCAGGAATTACACTTGCTCACCTCTGGTGGTCCCTACTTTAGCAAAGCACTGGTCAAAATACCCATAAAATGGCAGTGCCCATCAAAATTCAAGCTAGCTTTGCAGAAAGATATTTAAAGATCTTTCAAATAAATATAAAAATTATGGACTCTACACTCTCAAAAACCATTGTAGAAAATGGACATTTTATTCTAAAGATAAAAAACATTCTAACCAGTCATAACAAATCACTTTTCTTCAGTGAAAAGGGGATAATGCATTGGATTCACTAAAGCAGTAATCTTCAAAGTGTGGTCTGTGGACCACCAGTGGAGCCAAAGTGTGAGTCAAATGTTCTGTAAGCTGGTAGTCATCCGAGCAATGTGACTTTTAAAAATCACTCAGACACAATTTGTTAAGCACTTACATAAGTAATTATTTATAACAATCAAGGCTGCTGACTGACATCAGTGCTACTAAATCAATACACTTGGATACACGAGAAACTCCTTTACAACTACCACTATAAAGCAGAACTTACCTTCTGACTTTCTTGCTTCACTACACACCTTCCTGTTGAGGGAAACAGAGAGGGGTGACAACACATCTTCACCCTCCGCTTCTCTCCAGGCCAGCTGATCTCGGTCACTAAACTCGTTTCTCTTCTAACGTTACTCTGTCAGCCTTTGGAGGCCACGTCTGGCCAAGTCAGCCCTTTAAGTGCTGGTGAGATGCACACTAATGCGGATAGCCATAAACCTCAACAAACAGCAGGCAGCCTAAGAGGTCATTATGGATCACTACCTGAAATCCGGGACTTTGAAATGCAAATATAGAAATGCTGGAATTGAATCTTATTTTTACATAAACTCCTTTCATAAAGTAAATTTGTAAAACTAAATGAGTACAAGAGCCACCTATTAACGAAATCCTGCCAGTGTCAGATTTGACCACTGCACTAAGGCATCCATGTCCTCTGAAAATCCTTACCTTTCTGCTCTCTGTTAGACATCTGCTGGCGATTTGCTAACCACTTGTCATGCTACTTTTTGCTAAAGACATTTTTGAAAGGATAATATGCCAGGATTGAAGAGAACAAACAGGATTAAAAGGAGTCTGCAATGATGCTATGACCCTCGACTCCGTCTTCAAGGTCACCCCGTTTTTCCTTTTAGGCGAGTTTTTTTTTTTCCTCTTCACTCTGGCTTGAAAGATCAGAGGGGGTCCAGCAGGGGTCCTAGACCTCTGAAAAGAAAACATTGAAAAGGACTGTAAACAATAAATCACATTTTAGGAAAATATTACAAAGATATTATGACATTGACTTGTAAAAAACAACAACAACATCTACAGTACTGACAGCCTTTAGCAGATGGCATGGAATGTCAAATATAAATTTCCTAGAAGGATCACTGTGGCTTAAATTTGCATTTTCTGTTCATATAGTTTACCAGTAATGTGAAACAGTAACATTTGATTTTCTTTATTGAAAAACAATATAAAGAAGAAAAAAAAAAAAAAAACAAATGAACTATGAAATAAGACATTTCAACAGTAGCCCCCCATTTTATTATTCATTGAACTAGAAACTTAAATATTTTAAGTATGTAGACATCTATAAAGACATTTTAAATATACATATAATGTGGTATATACATGGGTATTAAGATACAAGTGTTTCAGTGCTATAATAATAATAAACATTACAGTAATAACATTGTGCTCACAGTTTGCCAATTCCCAATTTCTGTCCATGAACACAAGTTTGCCCCCCCCCCCATACAGTTTGCATGGACGTACAGTATTAGGAAGGCCTCCTTCCTTCAGGAGAAGTGCGTTTTTGCAGTGCTGTGTTAAACAGATAACTTTAGAGCTTTAAGACATTTTATACACATCTACACATACAGTATTACCGTGCTACAGTGTACATAAACATTTTCACAAAATATTAACATTTTTTAATTCAAAATTGGTGTCTAATGCTGCCAAGGCACAGTGTTGCAAATCCAATAAAAAGTACACACAACCCCTCATTATGTGGCTCTATAAAACAAAGATTTGATCCTAGGAGGGTAAACTGAAAGACTATGGCTAGAAATTCTCACCACTCTATAAAGTAGCTTCTCACAAGCAGCACAAGTGGGGGTCTCGTGACCCTGACCACAATACAATGGACTTGTTGCATTAATATCAAGAATGCTTCTATAATCCTCTGTAGGCTTATTAGGATTCTACTAATAGTTAAGAGGTCTGAAGACAAACTTAATGCTTTCTTGGACAAACACCCTTCTTTCAACCTTCTTGATGATCTAGTGCAGTTTAAAGCTGCAGTACTGAACTAGAGTTTATTTAAAGGCGACCGCTTAGGCTTTTCTTTCTTTTAATAGCAAAGAGTACCCCTTTCACGTAGGAGCTTTGATGCAGGGATTCCTGGTATTTTGGGCTATACTAGACCAGTAACGTCACCAGTCCACTCTTGTCTGGTAATTTACATGAAAACAGCTGCAGCGTTTTATGGACCCCCCCCCCCAAATGAAAGAATACATATAGCCTTTTAAAACAGAAAAATACAACTGTTACCCTAAAAATTACATCCAAAAACTTTCATTCTTCCTCTTTTGTCATCTTTGCGAAGGTTTGACCAGATAGGAACAAATTTAGCTCTGCTACAAAGGCATACACAGTACAATCTAAGAGACTTTTAGTGCTCACAACATTAACTTTCAACCTAATTTTGAATACATATTTGAAATACAGCAAAAAGTTTCTTAGCATATCATCTTTTCCAAAAATGCGAAGTGCATCATATACTCAAAAAATGCAGTTGAAGTCAGAAGTTTACATACACTTCTTTAAGGCTTGCTTTATAACCCCTCCACAGATTTTAGACTAAAATATAAATTTAGCATATTGTTTAAGACATCTACTTTGTTGCAGGACAAAAGTAATTTTTCCAACAATGTTCAAAGACAGAGTTTGTTAGTATAAAATCTGTGGAGAGGTGATAAAGCGAGTTTTAAAGAATTCACCCTAAGTGCATGTAAACTTTGGACTTCAACTGTAAGCAGTACATCCGTTTGTGGCAGTAAAACGACTGAGTCACTGTAAAAATGAACAGTGCAGTCCCATCCACTCATCCAACGGTTTGACAAACCACAGTTCTAAAATATATAAAAAACAAAACAAAACCAAATTCTCAACACACACATCTGAAATTCCCGCCTGCATGCGCAGGCTGAGGCGCTCTGTAACCAAGGCCAGCCCACCCTACAGTTTGACTCGCTCTCTAGGCCCTTGTGTTCGATTAGTGTCTGCAATCATCTTTATGCTTTTATAGTACATCTGCACGAGTTACTGGAAGCAAACACCCACAGAGAAAGCGGGCTGACCTGTAGTTTTCAAAGAGCATTTAGTGTGTGCAAAACTAAAAGCACACAAATAGAAGACAACCTTTGAAAGCAATGCCAGTGGCTGAAAATGCTCGTCTTTTGCACCTTTAAAATGCGATCTGTTCAAAGATTTGTCAATTGGTCACGTCTGTTTTGGGGCTAATATTGAAAGAAACATTTTCTACTATTTGAGTCAAATGATTTATTATGTGTTCAATCATCTGCTTATTGTTTTCTTTATTGCAAATATAAGTATTGTTACATTCATTATTTTATGTACATTTCCATAGGTGTACCCACACACAATGTGTAAGTTACAATTTTCAAACTGGCCAATCTGAAAAGCGCTGCGTATACATAGTGCAATGCAAAATTTGGATCAGATATCTTTCATGCCTCTTAATTCACAAGAGGCAAAGTATATGGTTTGGCTTTTTCAGAATTGAAGTAATATACTTGGAACACAGACTTGGCATAAGTGCCAATTTACTTAAAAGCCCCCTACAAATGTTGTGGAGGAGACAATTCCCTATTTGTATACAATGACGCCATACTTGCCTTCTATGTGTATAAAACAAAACAGAGGCGATTCTCATCCAAGTGCCATGAAGTAGTCTTAGTAAGGGCAGCACTGAATAAAGTAGGTCCGAGTTTGGCCTACAAACTAAACGGGCTGCTTTTGAACATTACTTGCGCTTAATGGTACAGTAGATAGTGCATGTTAACTTCCCCAAACCTGTGAAAATTTTCTTTTACAGTATAATTCAAAAAAAAGTGCTGAACTTTCAAGAACAGTGCATGACTTCATGAAAGATTCTTGGTCATCTACACCCAAAAACAAGACTTGAGGCTGAAACTTAAAATGTGCACATAAGAGAAATTATCCTGATAGAAGAGATTAAACTGGACATGTTGGTTACTAAAACACTTCTACACCTTCTGTGTCCTCATCCTCCTTCTCTGCCAAGTTGCTCACAGAGCCCAGGCTCTGAACAATACTTGTTGGTATAACTGGTCTCGTAGACCACGTTCGTAAAGACGCAAATGGAAAAGAGGATGACAGTCGAGTAGGTGCATGAAAGCTTGAGAAAAAAAGCTTTTTTGTGTTGCCTGCATGCATGTTGTGTGCCATCTTCTCCATTTCATTCTTCAAATCCTCTATCTCTGCGGCAAGGTCCGAAACCTTTTTCATCGTTAATACGGATCCTCCTCCAAAGATCTGTGCCTCTGGAATCCAACGCAGATATCTCTGCAGCCATATTTTGATTGCAGGGCCATCCAGACATGGGAGGATTAAGCCGTGGTAGTCCAGAGGTTTTCTCTGCCATGACTCATAGAACTGTCTGGTAGCAGAAAGTTGCATCTCTGTCGCGTTAATCCATTTTCCTATTCGCATCCCAGATAACATTTTTTTTAAATTATCAGTTTCTTCTTTAAAAAAGCTCTTTCTTGGGGATGGCTTTGATGAAGAATTTGGCAAAGAGAACTGCCTCTGGTGCTGGAAAGAAGAAGAAAAATACATTTTAAAAAAGTACACGAGTATTTAAATTTAAATACGAACTGCTAACCAGTGTGCCAGACAACTAAAATGTATAACTTAACAAGAGAGAAACCACATGGCAGGCACCTACACCTCACTGTGGCACTTCATGACTGCCTGTTTATGACAATCACGTGGGTAGTCAGTATTATATGTGGTCAGAGAAAGAGAAGCATAGGAAGCCATGAGTTGGTTGATGTATACAACATGCTGGTCCAGTTCGATATTACACAGTGACTGCCAACTGGTAGGATGGGAAAAATAGTAACATGGCAAAACTGGCATGAATGAATTGGTTTTGTTTATTGTGGATGTCAGCCAATTATGAGCAAAATACAAAAATAATCTTAACTAACAAAACGTATACAGCAGTATTTGCTAATTACCACACTACTGAACCATAACAACGTACAGGTTTGGAAATGCTGAGCGAGTACAATTACAAAATTGAAATGCAAAAAAATCTGAAACCTGCTAACAAGGGTTTCCCTTCTTGTTCATTATGCTAATAGGTCTAAAAGTCTTAAAACCACGGGATTAAAGATCCACTTGTTTCCAAATCCAACAAGAGTAATTTGAAACCAAAAGGTCATAAGACAGAGATGCTTGAATTGCTTTTTCTTTAATGGCCAAGATCTAAAGTCCAGCGAACAAGGTACTCCAACTAGCCCTGGACTAAGACTACTGGGCTTGCTCACATATTTAAAGCTACCACAATTGTTACCGATTTTCAAGAACCCTTTTACATACTTCGTAAAACCATCATGCCCAGGCACCAGCTCGCCTCGACTTTATTTTGGAAACAGGCTATGAAACTAGCTGGAGTCACAAAGAGGACCTCAAGGATGCCTTACGTCTGCAACACCTGGAAATGTAAGAGACACGCCGAAATAAAAGCAGGATGCATTCAATAGTCCACTTACTTGGGACAAAGACTGAGAAGGAAATGAACCATCAGAAAAGGAAAAGCAAGGCGAAAAGGTTTTAGAAAGCATCTACCATCCATCATAGTGGACAATGTTTAATCGCTGTTAAATAAGACGGATTAACTGTCTGCTCTTATAGGCAGTCAAGGGTGTCAAGAAACGCTCATTTATGCCAACCGCAATATTCCTGTATAATACCTCACTTTGACTGTAACTGCCAAATTAGGGGTTTTTTTTGGTTCTTTTTCGGTTGTGTGTGTGTGTGTGTAAGAACCACACACATGAAGACATACATATACAAACACACCCATTTCTATCTACTTATTTACAGACCTTCTGCTGTAAAAATCTAAATTTACTCCTAGGTACACAAACTTGTGTTTATCAAGATTCACTGCATGACCCTGACAAAGTTGCTCAGCCTGCTAAATAAATATGCAACTTTACTGAAAAAGGATGGCTGGAGGACAATCATAATCACACAGATATATAAAATGAAAACCTCTTAGGCAACAGTTTTACATAACAGTTTATTGATACGCAAGGTTAAATCAACTGGATCAATTTCATTTGTCTTCACATTTCCAAGGTACACTGGGGCAAATGAGCGACTGCCAGTGTACCATTCTGCCATGCGTTTACATGTCCTGTGACTTGCACATGATCTTTGGTGGTCAAACCCAGATCTGACGGATATAAAATGATTGATAACTACAGCTGGGCCCTCAGATAGTACACTTAGGAATTTGGACCTGCATAACTATAAATACTAATTACTTAAGTTATAAAGTAGAGAAAAGCCAAGCAAAATGCCACCTTTTATTGGCTAACTAGAAAGATTACAATATGCAAGCTTTCGAGGCAACTCGGGCCTGAGTTGCCTCGAAAGTTTGCATATTGTAATCTTTCTAGTTAGCCAATAAAAGGTGGCATTTTGCTTGGCTTTTCTCTACATTCATAATGGCTAACACGGTACAGCACCCTAGTACTTAAGTTATAAAGTAAAAAATTACAAAAGTATTAAACATTTGCACTTTTAAAGCAAACACAGGAAATGGCGCACTAATGAAAAATGCAAACAAAATTTTTAATTAGGTGGGCAAAGTTTGTTTAGGGTACGAAAAATGCTCTTTAGAGGAAAAGTGTTGGGTGTCCACATCTTCATCCTGTGTTGTGAACTTCTACAGTTAAAAACACTTTTCACACATATATGGTCTCCTATCTGTTGTAGCCACTTGCTTAACCACAACCTTTTATTTTAAGTAACTCGTATCAACAAAGGCACATCTTTTGTTGTTTTCAACAAACTCTCAAAACATATCCGGATCTGAGGGTAAATGCTCAGATATGGACTTGCTTTGTAGTTTACAGCAATACCAGTGAAGCCTTTATATTTAAAATTATTCTACAAGATAATGACAATGACCACAACAGGATGTCTGATAATTTAACAACAAAGGAGATCAGTAGGTAGTTATCCACATAATAAATTTCATAGTTTTGTAGAACTGATGGGGTCATCATTGTTATGTGTAGAGTGAAGACTGCTCTGGTTAAAGCTGGTGTACAGTATATATTATATTCATGAATTCAGGTTTACATGACATATTGCCTCTCAGCATAACTACCACTAAAACTTACTTTTGGACGATAGGGTTTCCTAAGAGCCTTGTCCTGTTTTGGCTTCTCCACATACAGTGGATTAGTGAAAAGAGCCTGAACCTTCCAATCAAACTGAAGTGACCAGTCCCACACTGAAGGAATCATCAATGAGTGCCTCTGTGAGTCGGGGTACTCCAGCTGCCAAAGCAAGCAGAGAGGATTAAATAGCTAGAAGTTTTTAATGAAGGTATTTCCACACAAAACATCTGTAACATGCAAACAGGACCACAAACAAGTAAAGCAATTCACCGTACCACCTAAGATATGAATTCATTGGGAACCCTTTTCTGATACCCTGAAATCCATTCACAGTATTAGATATGTCTATCGTCCCAAGTAATATCAAACAGCTTTATAATTACCAAAAATCTAATCAAACAGACCATTTACTCCTAGATGTGTAATTTACTTTAAATAGGAGTGCAAGGTCTAAAAAAGTAATACTCCTGTTGGAGAGTAATGAGATATTGCATCTGTGTGTGTCCCATGTGTCACAAGCAACTGCTCCAGAGGTTAATCTATGCGTGGAATTTTCAAATGCATGCATCAGAGGTTGAGAAAAACAATGCAGCAAGTAAGGTGGGGCTGACAAAAACCGGACAAGGCCGATAACCTGTGCGGATTTAACAGCTAAGCCAACACCTTAAAGTGTGAGCAGAAAGGAAGAGTATACAGTAGATTGTCATATGGAGTATGAATTTCAGCTTCTGAGACACCAAGTAAAAAATGTACGAAGGCAATATATATTGTTGTAAAGCACAAACACAAAGACTTTCAAGTCGTTTATGAAATGGAATTAAAAACGTGCTTTGCTCTTGAATAGCAAAAATTCTTCTTCTGCCCATTTCAGAAATTGTTAAGCCAGAAATCAATACCTTTGTTGCTGTATCTCTTTGGTGCTGAGAATTGAAGAGAAAAGTGCTGAAGAGAGGAATATGGACACTGTCGGACACAACCGTCAGGTAGGTTTCAGAGAATTGAAATGCTGGTGCATGCTGCTGTAGTAATTGCCAAACACACTCCAAAAACAGTAGAAACAATGGACTTTGTGACTACAGGGGTGGGAAAAATAAATTAAAAATAATGAGAAACACCCATAATATGCACTTCTCTGCATCAAAAGCTAAAAAAAAAATATACACATTCAATAAAAATCATTAAGAGTGAACATACCAGCATAATCTTGAAACAAAAAATGTGTAGAGTGTCTTTGAAAATGGATTCAGTCAGCATAAAAAAAAAATTGGATTTCCTCATATATAATTACAGCAACCAGTAAAACCAATATGCAAAATTAAGTTGTTAAAAGCTTGCTGCAAAGGTCCTCACACTAAAATTTTGAATTTTTTTCTAACAAGTGGTAATATTTATCAGTTTTTTTTTTGTTTTGTTTTTTTTTTTTTTTTAGAAGATTCTATGCTCAGATAAAAGCCTGCATGGTGCCATCCTAAACAGATGGGGTAGTAGGACAAGTATCACATGATGGCCATGTCATAAAATGCCAGAAAAGAGGTAGTTTCTGGAATGATACAAAATTTTCAAAAACTGAGTAACTCTAATCCATGTCCAAAACAATGTCACATCTACTTTAAAATAATCCTTCAGAGTATTTCTCCTCTTTTGTACGGTACAACAGTGTACTGAAAGAATAAAGCATATGGGAAAGGGTACACCACTACCTAAAAAGTAACAGCATATACTCCAGAGCTCAGTACAGTCTCATATACAGAAGTGGGATGAACATTAAACTAGTGTGTGGTTCACTTTAAGTGGTCACTTCTATTTAAGGATGCGTTTAAATATCTAGGATCCATGGTAGCCCGTGATGGAGACCTGAAGGCAGATATGTCTGCAGGGTGAAAATGTGGATGGAATAACTAGAAGCAGCTATCTAGAGTACTTTGTGATCAAATCACGGAAAGGGTCAAAGGCGAGCAAGTTCAGCAATGATGTATGGAGCTAAAACATGGGCAGTAAGAGAACACAGGAGAAGAAGCTGGATATGGCAGGAATGAGAATGTTGAGATGGATGTGTGGAATTACCAAAAAAAAAAAAAATGAATAAGAAACAAGACAAGACAATTGGAGGTACAACAGAAGTGGAACAGATATTCAAGAAAGTACAGGAAAGTACCTTGAAGTGGTAGGACACGTGGGGAGGAAAGAACAAACATGTGGGCAAAAGAGTGATGGGAACAGAAGTACAAGGGAAAACAAAGCATGGTGGATGAATAAAAAAAGCCTTGAAGGAAAAAAGTGTTTACCTTGGGGAGGAGATGCAGGACTAAGCTGTATGGAGAAGGCTGAACAGATACATCAACCCGACATTAAAAGGCAAAAGAAGAAGAAGGTCTCTTCTATTAAAGACTATGCTCACCATCAACATGTTACAACCCTGTGACTTGGGAGTTGATACAAGGGGACAATCCCTCTTACCTTGAGGATCATAAGAGGGGACTAAAGGAATGTGGCACCTGGAAGGGCATCTGGCTTTCATTTTTTGTTTTCAAATACACCCCATTTAAAAGATGGAGTCCATGCAACAATAATCTCTAAGGAATTCCAAAAGTAGGGATTTTATTCAAATGTAGAAAGGAGGTTGCCCTGACAGGCCAAAAATCATTTATTGGCCTTTAAAATGTTTATTAAATGTCACCTACAAGAATAAGGGGGAAATTGCTTGGGTTGAATTTTTAGAAAAAAGGTGTCTATAATACTCCAACAATTTAAAAGTAAAATGGAAAAAATGCAAGTCCTTCAGTGATCTAGCAAAAATAGTGACATAAATATCACAAAGACAAAGACTTATGCCCACTGATTGACTGGTACGGAAATAGAGGAGGGTTAGATAAATTTACTTGATCTTGGAAGTGGCTCAAAAACAATTTCCTAATGTAATCCAAACTGCAGTGGTTAGTTCTTCTGCCTCAGAAATCAATGAAATTGGGTTTGAATCTCAGCTCATATCAGTTTGGGATTTCCTCCTGGTATTCCATTTTTCCGCTCACTTCCTAAAGAAACCCAAGTTAACTAGCAACTTTAAACAGCCTCAAGCTTTTCAGATCAGATTAAAGTGGCTCATGATCCTCATTAAGATCTAGTTTAAACATGGATTTGCCAAAACAAAAAAGTCAGTAAAATGACAGTATGCAATGTAATTTCATGTGATTATATGCTAGAAAAATAAAACCTGATTTAACAAGCATACAGAGAGAGTATCTTGAAGTCAAACAGCATGTCATTTCAGAATTACAAATTTCATCTTGTTGTTTTTATTTCATCTGCATAGAGCCATTTTGTGGTTTGCTTCACCAATTTTGAGTGTTTGAAGTTTCAGAGAGACATACAAACTCAAATAACATACTTCAAATTTAAAAAAAAAAAAAAAACTTCATCAATTTAAAATCACACCAAATCAAAGTATCATACATAAGAAACTACACATATTTTGAGGAGGATTTTATGATGAAAAGATAAAACATTACAAACCTCCTTCTCCTTCTGATAAAGATGATTACAACGATCAAGAAAGCTGTGACCACCCACTACCCATTCCTTCTGAATAAGGCTTTGGAAGCCAGGTGTAGTCCTGTAATATGGATCCAGCATCACTTGAACCAAGCTTGAAAACAAACAACAAAGGTCTGAACAGTCCTCTTCTAAGAAGATAAAAAGAAAAAAAAAAGGTTATAATGGATATTAAAGCTTAAAAAGCCTTTTAAGATGAAAATAGGCACACACATTTTTTCCCTTTGATCCACTGAGTTGTATCACTCCCACTTCTGATTTTCACAATTGAAGAACAATAAAGATGCCCACTATGGTATTTTATAAACAATTTGAGATCCTTACCTCTACACTTGATGCACTATGAAGCGGAGAACAAAAGAACAGAGCCTTAAACGATACATTCAGAGAAGTAAAATGCCAGTGAAGCCTGATTTGTATTACAGCCTGGGATACAGCCTTGTAAATTGTACCATGTTAGCTTATTATGAATGAAGAGAAAAGCCAAGCAAAATGACACCTTTTATTGGCTAACTAAAATGATTACAATATGCAAGCTTTTGAGGCAACGCAGGCCCCTTCTTCAGGCTTGTTGACTTTATTCTCGACATATAGTTTTTTTTCCTTCACTGTGGCCCTAACACGCTTACAAAGGGCTATACCACTAATAGCATTATAAATGTAAGTTGCAGTTTTATTTTTTATGTATATAGCTTAGCTTGAAGCAAGGTCCATACTAATGCAGTTTGCCTAAATGATGGTTCAGTTGGTAAAGATATCATCACCAAGTTGCACTTCGTTTTATTTTATTTTTATTTGGTGAATACTGTGTAATGCACCTGGGCTTAAAGTAATAGTATTACTGGAAGTTTCACTATTATTTATTAGTTTAAATATTATGCAGTTTAATGATGGCAAAGCGGTTTAAAAAGTCACTTTAACATGTCAGTAGACAGAGAATATTAACATTAACAGAAAGTGTAGTTGGTTTACAAAAAATATTTACTATTTATTCCTTTTCTAAGATGTGTTCAGTGCAATACAACTTTTGACAAGCACCTCTGGATATTTTACTAAGTCTAAATGCCTCTTTGGATGGTTGAAAATATGTTGCCAAAATTTTAGTTTGTTTGCAAACTTTGTTTAATAAAAAGGTTCTATATTTTGACTGCATCTGTCATGCAATGTGATTCCTTCTCTTCATTAGTGCTACCCCCTTGAAAACTATCACTTTATGGGGCCATGCAAACCTGTATTGATACTTGTGTGCACATTAAAATATTTTTTTGTACAATGTACAGTCCTCATGACAGTGGAATAGGTTATTCTTAGCCAGTAATTGCAGTGGAAAATGTGGTTAACATCCACTCATGCATGGGAAAAAAATACCGTCCAATGCTGTGAAACCGGGATAATTTAGAAAAATATCGTGATATAGAATTTGTTATACCACGCAGCACTACATAATGTTAAATTATTTCTTATTCTAAAAAGAGAAACAGTCACTTAAAGTAAAAAAGTGAGCACTTTTTTCTTCTGTAAGAAACTAAAAAGCTCTCTATGGACGGAGAACAAATCAGCATCGCACACATTTCAGCTGCCACAAGATTCAAACTTAAGACTACATGTGATGGATCAGCCGATGTGTTGTATCTCCTCGTGCCAACATCCTGCCATAGATTGGTGGAAAATGTGCAAAAGATTACTAGACTTGCATCTATAAAAGTATGTTGCAACAAATGAGAATTGTGAATTTACAATACAGAAAGCTGCAATTTATCTTTGTGCACTGATCACCCTAAAACATTACCACAAGGGCAAAAATGTTTGGTATATTGAATTTAGTAAATTACACTTGTATTCATCTTTGAATTTAGGGCTGATATCCACATGACTTACCTATCATTAACACACAACTGTTCTCTTCTTCCAAACTCAATACAATTTCTGTTGCTTTGTTCAGACATTCTCTGAAATTAAAGGTCATAGTATTAAAGTGCATTCTAATTCAGTTACAAAATTGTATTGGTTAAGAGGAGGAAAAGCACCAATTATAACTCAAAAGTTTGATATAATGTTTTTTTTTAACTCACTGTATTTTTTCCAGCCATCCAGTATTTTCTATTGAAGAAAACCATTTTACATCAGATAACCAAAACTCAGCTGTGTTATCTGCCAACATAAACAAAAGAAATTTAATAAAGCACCACTTCCAAAAAGCACAATCAACATCTCAAGCACTTGCAGATAGTTTATCATCTTTTTAACATTAATGAGTGGCTATTTAATCAAGAAAAAAAATTGTGTTCCCCTTTACCACCTGATTATGGTAGAAGCAGTCTTCATATACTGTACAACTGGACATTCTTCAGATCAGAGGTTTTGCCCCCCTAAGACAAATTACAAAGAGGGCTTGTCCACACAATACATTAAAGGTGAATTAAAGCCAAAATACTTTAGGATGATTTCAGCATTGGGTTTATAAAGAATTATATCATCATGAACCATCTGGTTTATCTTAGCACATTTACATTCTAAATTTATTCTCTGACATTCTGTCCAGTAAATGATATACTTTATAAAATCCATACAAAATATTCAAATTCAAACATGTACTATTGAATTAGTGAATTCCAAAATAGAGAAAAGCCAAGCAAAATGACACCTTTTATTGGCTAACTAGAAAGATTACAATATGCAAGCTTTCGAGGCAACTCAGGCCCCTTCTTCAGGCAAGATGTAATGAATTCCAAAAGAATTTCAGATACTTCCATTTAAACAGATTCTTTAGAGCTGTATTTGTTATTGTTTTAACAAAATGCTTTTAAACTCTAGCCCGCCAGTGAACCAATCCGTTTGGTTTGTAATATTTGCTATTGTAAAATTTGTATTTGCATCATTAGCTGGTGAAAAAAAAAAAAAACGCTAAATGGATGCATTGATTAGGTTAACAACAGGGCAAGAGCTGAACTGTTAAAAGATGTATACAGTGTATACAGCAAAAGGTTGCAATCTCCAACTCCAGATAATTCAAAATAAAGGCAGGAGAGAGACAAAGGCATTTATTTTATTGTTAATTCTGGTACACAAGCTTTAAAATTACAGTAAATTGAACATATGCAGTTAAAGTTTTTGATGCCTTTGAAGTTACCTGGATTTCTGCATTCATTACTTATAATAATGTAGTCTGACAGACAGCTATGTCACAATGGTACACAATACTACTACTCCTTTAACTAATAAGCCCATAAAGAAACAATAGCATTCCTTGTCAAATACTAAATACATTGTTTAGGTGACTACTAAGGTCTAAGGACAAAAGCATGTGGGCCATTAGGCTAATGACTTCTTGAAAAGATAATTAGGTAATCTCTTGAACCTGTCAAAAATCTGCCCATGGCACCACTGTAAGGAAACACTGAAAAATGATGAACAAGAATGATGTTCGCGGATAGACATCCTGAAGGAAGCCACTGCTTTCCAAATGATAAATTGGTGTTGGTTAGAAGTCCACAAGAGTCCACCCTGATGAACCAAGGACAATGTTCTGCGGACACAGGAGACGAAAGCTAAAAACTAGGAGAGATATGCACAATACTGGATTTGCTCCTGGAAGGAATCCCAGTAATGTCAACGATGTAAAACACTTCTGTAAGTTGACATGGTCTAAAATTCTGTTGGACAAATCTGATTGGCAGCTATGGGAAATATTCAGCGGCTCGCATACTTTTTCCAGCCTGGCCTGTAGATATGATCACTACTGAAGGGAAGTACATGTACTTGTGTGTCATTAGTAGGAGCAGAATGTGTTTCTGTGTAATTGTGTTTTAATTAATCATATAAATGTAGTCTAATCTTCAACAAATGAAGAAATCTGGGTAATTAAAAAGGCCTCACTAACGCTTTCTCAAAACAGCATCAAGCGGTCTCAAAATTATTTAAATGTTTGCTGAACATCATGTTTTATCAATTAAAACCAATTTCAGACACTTTTACTTGAGCTCACCAATATAATAGCATATTACCCAAAGGCAAGGGCTAAATGACTAAAACCATCATAATAAATTCCTCAGTGTAATTCTGAGCAAGTTATTCTGAATAAGTATTAAATGAAAAAAATGATGGTACGCATATAAAATAGATAGCCAAAACACATTGCATGAGATGTCAGGTAGTCAACAGGCCACAAAGTCAAGTGTACTCCTTAATAATCCTATTCCAGATGCTCATCTTACAATATGCAGCAGAGAGGATCACGTTTGGAGCACTGTATCTTTTATCATTCAGTGCAGTTTTCAAGGTATGCATGGATTAAGAGAGAACTTTAATAAGGTGATTGCATCATTGTTCTTTCCAAATCTAAACACACTGAGAAATACTGGAACAGTCGGCCACAAACTTTATAGATTGAGAAGTATTAAAAGAACACCTATATTTCACATTATTTTCATCATACTTTTCTTGCTGTATTTCAAAACACCCACACTACTGGGAGACACTAATGCGTGCACTGTCCCATCAGATGTAAGCTGAAGAAAGAGCATGATGCAAAATCTTACCAATCAAGAAGAACTGCTTAAATTTATTGTACGATTGCTGAAGGTCAGCTAGGGGCAGAAAACCAGAAGAAAAGTCTTGTGTTTTCACAGGATACATCTGGTTCTGGCAAACTGCATTGGTCATCCTGTTAAAAACAATAAGAGTTGACTTCAAAGTGTCACGTATTACTCCTGGATACTGTTAACCACTCAAAAATCACGTAGACCTGTAAAGACTTTTCTTCTAATGGTTGCAAATTTAAAAAGTCTACAACAGAGAAAGTCTTCATCTCAAACTTTTCTAGAGCATTCCTTCACTTTTGATAAACCATTGCGTTATTTAGAGCAAAAGACTGTTGAAGTAAAAAAAATTGCCAGAAGAAAACAAGGATGCTTAAAACAATACAAATTCTACAGACTTTAGGGAAGTTCCTTTTGCCACATGAAGGTAATAATTACAAGTACAATTTGGTAGACCAGTGGAAATTATTGAAACATTGACATGTTTAGGGAACCTTTACTGGCTTCAAATAGGGTTGCCCTCCTTAACTCAGATTTTGGGACCTCAGACAGAACATTAGATTGCAGGTTAGTGGGAAATTTCTGCCCCAATTGGAATAGCTCAGTACCTCTGGATTTTGTCTACAAATAAGTTTATCAAAGTGTCTGGTTACTATAGTAACTTCCCCTTCACCACCATAGTCTAGTTCAAGTCTTTAGACCAGGGGCACTCAATGGCTGCAGGTTTTTTTTGCAAACTAATTAAAAGCTAATAAATGCTCCTGAGGAAGTTAATGCTCAAACAACATTTGTCTTCTTTATTTAATTAAAACTTGCTGGTTAAGATTCCCACCCCTTTTATTTTTAAACAGCACGTTCACTGTTTTTAATTGTGTCTTGTTTTAACAAGTTGCCAATTAACAATGAGAAAGACATGAATAATCATAGCCAGATTTATACCTATGTATGTTTAGTATGAAGCATCAGTTTAAAAAAAATATTTGGAAAGAAGAAAAGGTCTGCTCCAGTCTAAGAAAAAAAAAAATCCACAAAGTAAATTTGAACTAACTTTGTAGAATGAACATCTAATATGCCAAAAAAAATAATTGGTATCAGCTGGAATTTGCTTCTAATTAAAAATTAGACTAACCCAAAAGAAAACACAACACACACAAACCTGAAGCTACTGTAACCCTCCAGGATTGAAATTAAAGTACCCATGTTTATTTTATTTATTAACCAGTCTATACCTAACCTATTGTCACAATCCCAGTGTACTTAACACAAAAGCGTGATTGCTGACACAAGCTGCTAATATGAGGTCCCTGTGTGAGCTTGCTACATTCTATTTCAGTCACAGGGTTAACACTTTCAATAATTCACATAGAACCTTGACTAGAACTACCCTTTTCAGAAAGGAAACTAATGGAGTAAAATTATTTAGAGATGATAAACATATTTACCTGTCCACAAACATTTGGTATACCTGTGAAGTTCCATCATCTTGAACATTGGGTAAGGCAGACATTTTAAACAAAGCAGAGCCATTACTGTGAGACCAGCACCAAAGCTGTAAAGAGCACAATTGCATACGTCAATCATGTATAATTAAATAAATATAAAAAATATATAAATAATTTGGTGATCTGACATCATATGCTTTCTTGTACTTCTGATTTCAATTCAAAGCAAATATATCTAGCATATAAATTATATACCTAATTATGAAATCATAGCCATTCCTTCCAAATGAAAAACATTTCTGCTGAGAAATCCAACCCAGAATGATAGGAAGTGGTGGCAAACTAACAGATCAGGATGTGCTCTGACCGGAAGCAAAAGCAGATGCAAAACTGGGGATTTGACTGCTGCATCCAGGTATGCCAAAAAGTCATGTACAGTGATCCCTCGCTATATCGCACTTCGCCTTTTGCGGCTTCACTCCATCGCGGATTTTATATGTAAGCATATTTAAATATATATCGCAGATTTT